>NC_048218.1:156151539-156225473 GCF_002007445.2 Ailuropoda melanoleuca
TTAATTATAATAAAAAAGAAAAGAATGCAAGTAAGATGAAAACAAATGATTGTATAAAATTCTGAGAAATGTAAATATATAATTAAATTCAGAATAACATTATAAAGGTGTTGGGTAAGTCACTTATAACTCTCATATAAAGGTTAAGAAGTTTTAAAAATAACTATAACTATAATCATTTGTTAATGGAGACATGTTAAAAATGTATAAATTATGACATCAAAACATACAATGTGCAGTGAGAGAGTTAAAATTCAGAGCCTCTGTATACACTCAGTTAAGTTGTTATCAACTTAAAATAGGGTACTATAAAGATAAGATGTTTCATGTAAGCCTTATGATAACCACAAAGCAAAAACTTTGAGTAAATATGCAAAAGATAAAGGAAGCTAAGTGTACCATATAAAAAAATCATCAGATGAGAAAGGAAGCAAGCAAGAGAGGAAGAAAGGAATGAATGATCTATAAAACAACCAGAAAACAGTTACCAAAATGCCAATAGTAAAACCATCCTTATCAATAATTAAATAGAAATGAATTAAAATTCTCCAATCACAAGACACAGAGTAGAAGAATGGATATAAAAATGAGACCCAACTATATGCTCTCTGCAAGAGACACACTTTAGCTTTAAGGACACACATAAGCTGAAACTAAAGGGAGAAAAAAGATAACCCATGCAAATAGAAGCCAAAAGAAAGCAGAGGTAGCTATACTTAACATCAGACAAAACAGACTTTAAGCCAAAGATTGCAACAAGAGACAAAAAAGATCATTATACAAGTGGTCCATTCATCTGAAGGATATACCATTATTAAAGATTTATGCACTCAACATAGGAAAACCTAAATATATAAAGCAAATATTAACAGATCTGAAGGGAGAAATAAGTAATACAATAATAGTGGGGGTCTTCAACATCTGACTTTCAACAATGGATAGATCATCCAGATAGAAAATAAAGATTGGGGCACCTAGGTGGCTCAGTCAGTTAAGCATCTGACCCTTGATTTTGGTTCAGGTCATGATCTCAGGGTCCTGGGATCAAGCCCCACATCAGGCTCAATGCTCAGTGGGGAGTTTGCTTGAGGATTCTCTCCTGATTCTCTCTCTCCCTCTCCTCCTGCCCTGGCTCACTCTCCCTCTCTCTCTAAAATAGATAAATAAAAAAAGAAAGAAAGAAAGAAAGAAAGAAAGAAAGAAAGAAAGAAAGAAAGAAAGAAAGAAATGAACTCAAACTACACATTAGAGCAGTTAGATCTCACAGATATTTATAGAAAATTCCATTCAAAAGCAGGAGAACCCATTCTTGTCAAATGTACGTAGAACATTCTCTATGATAGATCTTACATGAGGCCATAACACAAGTCTTAATAAATTTAAGGAGATTGAAATATACCAAGCACTTTTTTCTAATCACAATGTTAAGAAACTAGAAATCAATTAAAAGATAACTGAAGGGACACCTGGGTAGCTCAGCTGGTTGAGCATCTGACTCTTGGTTTTGGCTCAGGTCATGATCTTAGGGTTGTGGGGTTGAGTCGTGCATCAGATTCCACACTCAGCACAGAGTTTCCTGGAGACTCTTTCCCTCTCCCTCTCCCTTCCCCTTTGCCCTTCCCCCTGTTCACTCTATCTCTCAAATAAACAGAATCTTAAAAAATTAAAGAAGAAAACTCAAAAATTTTCAAATATGTAGAAATTAAGTAATAGACTCCTGAAACCCAGTGGGTCAAAGAAGAAACCAAAATGCAATAAAAAATATCTTGAAACAAATTAAACTGGAGACACTGCATACCAAATTTATGCAATGCAACAAAACAATTCTAAGAAAGCTCATAGCAATAAACATCTACACTACAAAACATGAAAGATTTCAATTAAACAACCTAACTTTACAGATCAAGGAACTAGAAAAGGAAGAACAAACTAAGCCCAAAGTTACAGAGGGAAAGAAATAACAACGGTCAGAGTGGAAATAAGTAGAGACTAAAAAGACAATAGAAAAGATCAATAAAACTAAGAGCTGGGTTTTGAAAAGATAAACAAAATAAACAAATCTTTAGCCAGACTCAAAAAAAAGAGAGAGAAGATTCAAGTAAATACAATTAGAAATGAAAGAGGAGACACTGCAACTAATACTACAGAAATAAAAACAACTCTTAAGAGACTACTATGAGCAATTATATGCCAACAAATTAGGATAAATTCCTAGAAATATATAGCCTACCAAGACTAACTCATAAAGAAATAGAAAACCTGAGTAGACCAATTATTATCAAGGGGATTGACTCTGTAATTAAAAACTTTCCAACAAATAAAAATCCAGGACCAGATGGCTTCACTGGTGAATTCTACAAACATGCAAAGAAAAATTACTATCAAATCTTCTCAAACTCTTTGGAAAAAATTAAGAAGAGAGAAAACTTCCAAACTCATTTTATGAGGATAGCAATACCCTGATTCTCAAGCCAGATAGGGACACTCTAAGAACATTACAAGCCAAAATCCCTGACAAACATATACACAAAAAATCCTCAATAAAATATTGGCAAACTGAATTCAACAATACATTAAAAGGATCATACACCATGATCAAGTGGCATTTATTCTAGGGATGCAAAGACTGTTTAATATTCATAAATCAATCAGTGTGAAACACCACATTAACAAAATGAAGGATAAAAATCATATGATCATTTCAATAGATGCAGAAAAATACAACATCCTTTCATGGTAAAATCCTTCAACACTCTGGGTATAAACAGAACATATCTCAACTAATGAATCATCGAACTTTACATGGGAAACCAGGGATGTACTGTATGGTGACTAACATAATATAATAAAAAATCATTAAAAAAAAGCTTTTCAGCAAAGGAAATAATCAACAAAACGCATAAGGCAACCTACAGAATGGGAGAAAATATTTGCAAACCCCATACCTAGTAAGGAGTTAATATCCAAAACACACAAGGAATTCATGAAACTCAATAGCAAAAAAACAAATAACCCAATTAAAAAATGGAAAAGGACCTGAATAGACATTTTTCCAAAGAATACATACAGCTGGCCAATAGGTTCATGTAAAGATGTTCAACATCACTAATCATCAGGGAAATGCAAATCAAAAGCATAATGAGACATCACCTTGCACCTGTTAGATGGTTATTATCAAAAAGACAACTGATTACAAATGCAGGCAAGAATGTAGAGAAAAGGGAACACTTATATACTGTGGGAATGGAAACTGGTATAGCCGGGATGGAAAATATTATAGCGCTCCTCAAGAAATAATAACTAGAAATACCATATGATCCAAAAATCCCACTTTCTGGGTATGTATCCTAAAGATATGAAACCATTATCTTCAAGAGATATCTGTACTCCCTTGTTCATTGCAGAATGGATCACTACAGCTAACTATGGAAACCTGTTTGTTGAAGGATGAATGGATCAAGAAAATATGTCATAAATACAATGGAGTATTATTCAACCTTAAAAAAGAAGGAAATCCTGTCATTTGCAACATGGATGACCTGAAGAGCATTATGCTGAGGGGAAAAAAAGCCAGACAGAGAGGGACAAATACTGCAATATGTTTAATTAAAAAAAGAAAAATCAAACTCGAAAACAAAAGAGTAGAAAAGTGGTTGTCAAGGGCTGGAGTCTATGAGAAACGGGGAGAGATTGACAAAAGGTTCTAAACTCTCAGCTATAAGATAAATAAGGTCGGACGATCTAATGCATGACATGCTGACTAGAGCTGATTATAGTGTATTCTATAATTGAAATTTGCTAAGAAAGCAGACTTTAAATGTTCTAGTCAAAATAAGGGGGGGGTGCTGGTGTAAATGTGTGAGGACATGGATGTGTTAATTAACTCAATGGGGGCAATCCTTTCAAAATCTGTACATATATCAAATCCTAACATTGTATACTTGAAATATCTTGTAATTTTATTGGTATATTACATCTCAATAAACCTGAACAAAAAAAGATTATTATTGGTGGTAGAAGCTGATTTTATGAGGTTAGCATAGAGTTTCCCCATCAGCTTAAAAGGAATGCCCCTTTTGTCTTGATGTGGAGCAAGTTTTCTCACTTGTGGCATTATTGCCATTTGGGGACAGATATTTCTTCCTTGTGGGGACAGCTGGTCTGTGTACTATGAGATGCTTAGAAGCATCTGTCCTCTCCCTAGTAGGTGCTAATAACAGCCCCACCTCCAAATAGGACAACAAAAATTTCTCCAGATATAGCCACATGCCCCCTGGGAGTTAGAGGGGTGGGCAGACAATTGCCCTTAAAACAACTAATAGAAGGAGGAGCATTTCAGAAGGGCGCAGTGTTGGAAATGGTCCAGGAGGTGGAATTAAATGGTAGAATTGTCTGATAGGTCCAACCTAAATCCTGTATCTGTCTCTTTTCCAACTGTCCCCATGAAATTAAAGAGCTCTTTGCTCTGTCGATCCTGGCTAGAATAGATCACCTGTCAGAGAGAGTTCAAAGGGAGACAATTATTCATACAGAGACCAAGAAGAGAGGCTGTGATGCCCTAAATTATGCACCATGATAATATGTCGATTACAAAACAGTGGGATTAGTAATATAATCAAAATTGTTCATCTTCATTATTTGCTTTAGCTTACAAAATATATATCCAATGTAAAAGGACAAACATTAATCATGTTTGTAAAAGTTGTACCTCCTATTGCAAGAAGTTCAGGGTAAAGGAATGCATAAAACACAAAGTAAAAGTATCATCTCCCCTAACCACTCTTCGAAGATAGAATTCTTTGTATTCACAAGCAATCACCTCCATGTGTTGCATGTGTGCATATGTGTGAAGCTTTTTCACTTAACACATTGTCAACTGCATGATTGTACATATAATTCAATTTTTCCTTTCTAGGAATTTGGGTAGTAATTTATTGTATGCATGTGCCACAAATTATCCAATCTGTCCCCTATTACTGGGAATTTAGGTTTGTAATTTTTACTATTTTACTGACAATGTGGAAATAATCATCTTTATGTGTACATCTCTGTACGCTCTTGGAGATATTATTGTTTGATAAATTCTTAGTTTTGAAATACCAGCATCAGAAGATACGTGAACTTAAAATATGGAAAGATAATTGCCAACTGCTCTCAAAGATTGTAGCAAGGCAAATCCCACTGCACTGCTTAAAAATGCACCAGGCATTAATAACTGTTCTCTACAATTTTTACCATTATGATAGAAGAGAGATTGGGATATACGATTTTTTTTTCCACATGCATGTACATATTTAAATAAACAAAACAAAAACAGCCTCAGATACATAGTTATTTGCCTCAGTTTATAGGGATAGTAAGTGACAGAGCCGAATAGTTGGGACAGTTGGATTTCCCAATTCACGCTTTCTTCCTCCTGCAGGGATTTCCAAGCCAAGCTGTGCACCTGAAACACCCACAAAACTTTTTTAAAAATACAGATTTGCTCCCCCATAGATGCATGTATATTTTTTTAAATTCCCTGGTTGACTCAGAACAACAGCTGTTTCTCTGCTTGCATGTGGGAGAGTAGTCTGAAATTAACATTCTAAGAGGGCAGATGGCCCTACTGGGAATTTAACTTCCATTTGTCTTTTCTGCATGTGTCCTGTTCACGGAGGGGCATGACAAGGTGGCTACTGCACAACATTAGCAAGGAATGAAAGATTAACTTTCTCCTTCTTGGAGGCTGGAAGGGCTAGTGTTTTCTAAGGTCCAACCTTTTCTTTTTGGGACAGTAAGAGGGGACTAAGCAATCTGCCAGAGCCCGACTGGGCCAGGCAGGAAGCTGAATGCATCTGGGCGGCCAGGCCAGCCAGAACGTTCTGAGCAGAACCCAACATGAGGACCAGCTGCAGGGCTGCAGTAGCCAGTAGCCTGGATGCCAGCCCACGTCTCCCATCTCACCATCTGCCCCAGAAACAAGACACAAGCCTTCTGAGTTCTTCAATGATCTGGGAACAGGAAATAAGACTTGACTTGGCAGCTGGGCCCAGTTCTCATTTGATTTGGGAAGTGAAGAAATGTCATATTATTTCCATCTTCAGATCACAGAGCAGCTTGTACCTGGCTACCTGCACAATAAGCTTATTTTTTTGTATGAATTCATTTATAGTAAAAATAATTTTTTCTGCTTTAATTAATTCCTCTTTTCCAGAAAAAAAACTAACTTTGAGGGTCCCCCCAGTACTTCACAGGAATAGAGATGTGGTATATCCACCATTTGGCTGATGGCTGTGATCTTGCCTGAACTGTGCACACAAAAAAGCAAAATACCATCTCCCCAAATTACCCTTCAGAGGTAGCTCTTGAAAGAAGCTGAATTGCAGAAAGTTTTCATCTTTGTAAGTTGTGCTGAGAGATCTTCCTACACCTGGACCCAGCATTTCTGTTTTCAAATGATACTGGCTGGACGAAGGGAGCCGGGCCACTTCTGCTTTGGGATGCAAGTGGGGGGACAAGGAGCAAGTAGGCATTACAGAAGAGCCCCCCCCAGACCCTGCTTGTAGAGACAAGGGTGGTACATGGTAATGGGTTAATTTATCCACGGTGTTCATGCAACCAAGGAGGCAAAGAATCTATAAAGAGTAGGCCTGAGAGCCAACCCAGAGGCACACCTGGACGTCGGTAGGCTCAGTTTCAAGGTTGGAGGTGGAATATTTTGCCTAAGAATTCAGTGACTATTAATTAACATGGGTCTGCATTTATGGCTAGAAACTCTCTTTCTCAAGCTTACATTCACCAGGACAACTCAGTTATAAATTATGTTTATACTGGAGAAAACATGTTCCCTACAGTGTCGGAAGTGGAAAAGAACTTACAGTTCTTCTCATCCTCTTTCTTTTTTCTTTCAAATGAGAGCACTAAAGCTTAAAAGGTAAACCAACTGCCATAATACAGTATAACCAGTGATAAACAAATGCCCACATATTTTGATAAGAGTCAAATCCATTTTACTCACAGTCTCAAAAACTAGGGCTTCATTAGCAGAGAATGAAGATGGCCTTGTGCTGCTTCTGGATCTTTACTGTGCATCCCGCTAGCTCCCCACTCCTAGACCTTGTCACAATGCAGATTCTGATTCAGTAGGTCCGGGCTGGGCCTAAGATTTTGCATTTATAACAAGCTCCCAGGTGGCGCCCAAGTTGTTGGCCTACACTTTTGAATATTTACAAGCAACACCCTGGCCTGGTGTGTGTGGACTGGAGCCTCTAGCAGAAAGGTATGCAATACTTTCCGTCGAGAATTAGTCTTTTCTGACATGCTTAAGAGTTCCCATCAGAGAATTCTTTGGCTATGGTTAAGGGGAATGAAATTTCTTGTGAGTGCTCCTTTCAGAGAAAAAGTAAAACTAAGAGGATCTTCTGCTTGTGTCAATGCATGAATTGGACTCCTGTGTGTACTTGGCAGAGGAACCTTCTCGTAATTAAGACAGTTCACATCTGCATCTCCTACTCAGCCTGAGCATGCTTTGCTTCCTCTTGAGTCAAAATCAACATTGCAAAACTGCAACTAGGCAACTGGCAAAATGCTCCCAGGAAATACAAGTGCTAGCTTTCTCTCGTAACAAATTCTCTTCCCTGAGCCACAGCGTTCTCTCCCACCTGCACTCACACATGCGTTTCTCAACCTCCACACTGTTGACTTTCTGGGATGTGTCATTTGCTGTGGGGAGGTGTCCTATGCATTGTAGGATGTCTGGCAACATCTCTGAATTCTAGTCATGTCTTAGGTAAGGTATTTAGTATTATAGATTGGATGGCTTAAACACTACACATTTATTTCTCACAGTTCTGGAGTGTGGAAGACCATGACGAAGGTGCTAGCATGGTTGAGTTTTTGGTGAAGGCCCTCTTCCTGGTTTAGAGACTAATGTCTTCTCATTGTATCCTCACATTGGCAGAAAGAGAGTGAGTAAGAGATAGCTCTGTTTCTCTTCCTATAAGAACATTTATCCCATTATAGGGGTTTCAGGACCTAATTACCTCCCAAAGGACATATCTCCAAACACCATCAATCAATGTGAATGAATGAGGTATGTGAACATATGAATCTTGACGGGACACTCATATTCAGTCCATGGCAACCCGCTAGATGCCTATGGCACCATACCACCAGTTGTGACCACCATAAATGTCTCCAGATACTGATAAATGTCCCCTAGGAGGCAAAATCACCCCCCAGTTGAAAACCACTGCCTTAAAAAGTAGTAATTCCATGATGGAAAAGATAACTAACTTAAACCATAGAGTTAAATAATTTTAGATCTGAAAGAGTCTTGGAGCTTTTCTGTATTTTGGGGTCATACTCTGACTTTAGGTTAGAAAGGCCGTTATTACGACGAGGCACAATTCTTTCCAGTCAAATGGTGAATTCAAGGTACTCCATTTTTTAGTGGCATAAACTTAAGTAAAATCTCAGATTCCTTATCTGAGTTTTGCTGCTGTGGTGGGGTGTGGGAAGAAATCAATACTTTTCTCCACTGTCATCAGTACAAGCTTAGAAAATGTGAGACGAGCACTGTGGGGAGGCACCAACATGTCCCCAGAGCAGAGACCATCCAGCTGGGTTGTGAACCGTCTTCAGTAGTGTGTAAAGTACACATGCGCAAACATCACTTCAAGATAAATTCCCCACCCCGTACTCCGAGCTGCTTAGCCATCTAGCTAGCTAAATTCCAGAGCATTTTATATTTACTTTCAGTGACAGGTCAGCTTGCAATATGCTCCACGTGATTTTGAGAGAGGCTTTCTCACTGAAGTATTAGTGAAAAATGTTTTTACTAATACTCTATTGACAAAAGGGAGAGAGAAAGAGAGCGCACAGCAGAGCAAGGGCAATTTATCAGGTATATGCCTTTTGGCAAATGCTCGACAATGATTTATGAAAGTAACCACTTGTTATTAGATTTGTTATCTCACTGTTAAAAGAGCTCTGAGGTAAAACACGTATTAAGTACTTAGAAACTCATTTCATGTTCATAGGTTCTCTAACATTATTAAAACGTGATGGCCTAAAGGCATGTCAGTGTCAACCCAAGTTATTTATGGTAGCTAATATTAATAGCTTGAGGCCCTGGCACAGGGCTGAGTAGAGGGGCCCTTTTCCCCCTTCTCCTCTACTGGACAAAGAGGGAAAGCCTGTCTCTCCGAGCTCTGCGCTGGGGATGACATTCATCGCCTCCCGCTGTGGGCCATCTGCGGCCCCACGGCTGCCACCGCCTCTATTCACACTCAGCTAATATTTCTTGTACACCTGCCATGTGCCAGATACTGACTCAGGCACTTCTACGTAATTTATCTTAATTTCTGTAATATATTTGGACACCTCTGCAGATTATAAGGAAAAGCATTGAGGTTAATAATGCCAAACCTATTTAAGAGTTCTTGGTGCCCAAAAATATATATGTATATTAAAATTATTTCCATTTTCCAATTTTTTATCTTATTTATTTTTTATCATTTCCCCCCTTCCTTAACTTCTTTATGCAATAAATGTATTCCCAACATTTGGAAGCAACTAACAGTTTTCGAAGTTGATTCACTTTTGAAATGTTCTAGGATAGCTCGACATTTAAGACTCATGAAGTAAATTTGCCCCAATAAACAAAACATGCTTGGTAAAAGGACTAGCCACCTTTTATCTTATTTTTAATTTTGAATCTTTAATTAGGTTTGTTACATTGCAGTAGACAACCAGAAAATTCCATAATGTTGGCTAAAAATTAACATAACAGAAAGGAAGGAAACTTCTTGCATTACCCAGGAACTGTGACTAATGCCATAAAGCTAGAAAAGTGAGGTATTACAAGCTTATCAATTCTAATGAGAACTGCCAAAAATTGGGGCAGGCTAAGCAGCAGCAGAACAGGTCGTTCTGCAATCAGCCCAAACCCCTGGGTATCTAAGGAAGGACTGAGATGTGGGGTTGGGAAGAGAGAGAAAGGCTGTGATTAAGGCTTTGTAGCAAGCACCTTTCCCCTTCCCCTCCCCATGAGTCCTCCCCAGTGGCTGCAAGCCAGGTGAAAGGTGGCTCTAAGACAGTCATTCCTAGATATTAGCAATGCCTACCCAAAAGGAAGACCTAAAACTGAAACTTCACTGGTCTCAGCTCACTCACTCATCTGTATTTTGGTGTCAGGGGAAGGGGACCGAAGAGGGGAAGATTATGTCACATCCTGCAACGACAACCTAGCAGATGAGGATAAGGACACTTATTTGGCAAAGTGTCATTTATCACTAAGAATAAAGAAGTGCCTGCTTCACCTCCAGAGGTCCTCAACCTAGAGTGATTTTAAAACATAATTGATGCCAAGTCCCTCCCCAGACAAACTGAAGTCAGGATCTCTGGGGGAGAAGCCAAAAAAGTTTTTTTTAAAAACCACTCAGGTGATTCTAATATGCTGTCAGGTTTGGTTATAATTGGAAGCAAAAGCAGCTCAGGGAAGCTGTTCAAGGACTAGGCTCAGGGGTGTGGACTAAAAATACTCGATAAAGTCAATTTCAGCCTTATGCTGGGAGGGAATCTGGCATCCTGGGGCTGGTCTTCTGCTTGCTAGCCCTACAACCTTGGCCTCTGGGGCTCCGATGTTTGTCTTTATAACGGCACTGCTGATAGCATCTACCCTCTGTGATTGCTGTAAGGAGATAATCCACATAAGCCCTCAACTATTCCTGGTAATGTTTAAGGGCTCCAGGATGATCTGCTGTTAATATAAAGTTATCTTGGAAATTTACACTGAAGTAATGCCATGTATAAAGTTCTTTCAGGTTTTTTAAACCCTTTATACACGTATTTTATTTCAGCAACATTGCAGTATCCAAACCACCAAACCAGATTGACGTGCTGTTCATCAGATTTTTCACAATATCAGAAAAAGCTCTGCTTTGCCTGAGCAACTAGTCTGTTTCCATTCTTCTTTTACTTTAATTTGGATACTGTGAATCTTGCAATTTCTCTCTTTGCGTCAGCAGTTAGAAAACTAATGTGACCCTATCTCAGAACTAAATAAAACTGGCTTTACTACTGTCTCATTTTTCCCTTCCTTGAAATCTGAGCTTTGACTTTATGCTTTTACCTAACATCTATGCACATTTTACACATATAACATTTTACATACTTTTACAACATCTGTTTCTGTAAGTTGACTCAAGTGCCTTGTGCAGTGAAACCAGCTTAAGTTAATTACATTAGAAGCACTTTTCTAATGAGAGCCAGACTAATAGGTTAATTGCCTAACTGAAAAATGCAGTGAAATGCAGAATGTCATGAAAACATGATGTATATATATCTTGGGCTTTTTTAAAAATGTGAAACCTATAAGTGTGCATCTTTTAATTGGTCTTTTGATATGGAGCCAAGCCCTTGTCTTTAGACACAGAAATTTACCTTCTCAAAAAGATGGAACTTGACACTGTCTTTCTTGTATCTATTATATCATCAATTATCTACGAGACCCATACTTTTTAAAAATTTATTTGAGAGACACAGAGAAAGCAGAGAGGTGGGAGGGGCCTAGAGAGTCTTAAGCAGACTCCTTGCTAAGCATGGAGCCCAAGGTGGGGCTTGATCTCAGAACCCTAAGATCATGACCTGAGCGGAAACCAAGAGTTGGACACTTTGTTGACTCAGCCAGCCAGGCACCCCAGACCCATTTTTTAATGGAATGAGAACTTAGAGACACCTGCAAAGAAAGACTGCAGAATCTCTCGAGGAATTTTACTGTTTTCCTTCTGATCATTAACAACTCTCTTGCCTACCCTCATTTAAAAGTATTTTAATTATTTTTTTAAAATATTTTATTTGAGAGAGATAGAGTGTGAGTAGGGGGAGGAGCAGAGAGAGGGGGACAGCAGAATCTGCCCTGAACACAGAGCCCCACATGAAACTCAATCCCACAATCACAAGACCATAACCAGAGCCGAAATCAAGAGTCCGACACCTAAACAACTGAGCCACCCAGGAGCCCCCAAAAGTATTTTTTTAATGACTCCCTTTCTCAAAGCATTTTATAAGGTTTTTTTTTTAAGATTTATTTATTTGAGAGAAAGTGCACTTGGGAGAGAGAGAGGGCACAAGTGGGGGGCCAGAGGAAGAGGGAGAAGCAGACTCCCCACTGAGCAAGGAGCCTGCCACCTGCGCAGCTCAATCCCAGGACCCCAGGACCATGACCTGAGCTGAAGGCAGACCCTTAACCAACTGAGCCACCCAGGCACCCAAGCATTTTAAAAGTTTTAACCGAATTTTCATATGCCCAGTAAATGTCTTCCTTATTGTGTTGATTTCATTTGTAGTATTTGTAATTACAGGTTTAGGACAAATAAAATCAATCTCAGTCAAGACACAACTCAAACGATAGAAACAAAAGTGCATGAGGCCTATTAACTGTGAGTGGTCTGTGTTCTAGAGCTTTGGTCTGTATGTTTTAGATGGAATGAAGAGTCTCGTATGAATTGTTGACATAGAGAAATAGCTAAACAAATAGTCCCATACAAAATATATAGTAAATTTGGCAATGAGAACATTCAGAAGCATGTAAATGTACACCCATGTGGAGGAACATGAGCGGGTTATCATGCATTTGCGTGTATGGATGTCTACGTGTGTGTGGATGTGCTTGGGCTTTCCCATGGAAGATTATTTCCTTCTTTTCCCCTCATACAATTGCTCTTGCAAGGACGTGGCAATTCCTTTCATTTGGTTGCCATTTCCAGAATTGATGCAACTTTAGTTTTTATATTGTTCTTTTCTATTTGCCGTATAGTTCAAAAGGTGTTTAAGCTGATATTTGCTGTTTTTTAATATTCCTGGGGATATTTTAGATTTTTTGCCAAAGTAAAAAAATATTGTAACAACACAGCCTTGGTAGAGCACATTGTTTCTCGTCATGGCTCTCTTTAAATTTCTTGATCATTGTGCCTCAAATTATAAAATAAACAATTCTCCACTTAGGGGATTAACTTCATAAAATAATGGATCTCCTTGAGCTAGCAGGTAGATGTAACATTGAGCAATGAAAACTGCCAAATATTAACAATTAAAGTCCTAATTCTTTTGCAGTCAAGTGTTACATGTAGCAACATGTCACCTGACTCTCATAGAACAGGAAATCTATGGGAGGTGGGAGAAATGGTCTTGGTGACGGGACTGTGAGTTCAAGTGAACTCACAATGAAAATTATAATTAAATGAAAAGCATTTAAAGCTAAGGGTTGTATCTAAGGGCCATTAAGCCAATTGAGTAATAGCTATAGAGATGTATAATGTTTTAGGTTTAAAATATCATGGAATTTGGGCCAAGAATAGGCACCTATAGGACCATGGAATACCAACTGTCAAGTTTAAAAAGGTAATTTGAAAGAAAGTTACCCAAGGGTACCCAATACTGAAGCACTCTCATATCCTCTCTACCAAACATTAGCACATAGACTCTCTATCCCTACCTACATCTACCACTTCCTGTCTCAATGATTCATATGACAAACCGAAAAGGAAATGAGTGGAAATATAATTAACCATATTTAACAGTATTAACCATTATTTAGCCATATTTAACCATACTAAGTTCAATTGCAAAGTTCAACTGGGTGAGTGCCAGTTCCTTAGCTCCAACCATGTGGTGACACTGAAGACTCAAGGGTTCTGAGAACCACTGGGCAGCTTGTCTAACTGTGTTTTGCTATTTTTGAATCATATATCTCTAAGTTTAGAGGTTTTATGATAAATCCTAAGATTTCTCCCAAAACACTTCCAATGCTTTCAATATGTTAATATTCCATGGGTAATGTATTTCTATTAATAATGTCTATTAATTACAAATTAGTATATATACTCCCAAACACCTTAAACATGGCAGGAAATGTGAAGGGTTTAGGCAGATTACATACAAAATAGCCAAGCATTTTAGTTTTCCTTCCCAGAGACAAAAGGATTAATATTAATGGTTAAGTATTCATATCAAGGCAGAGTTGATCATTATCCACAGAAGCAATATCAACCAGATGAATAATTAACATTATTTGGATCAGAGCCTAATGAATAAGTCACAGACTGAAGAGTAATGACCTGATCTTAGATCTTAGAATTTTAAGTCACAGAAACACCGTAAGAGCATTAGTCAAGTGCTGCTCTTCCCTCCCAGAAAATACACCGAAGGATCCAATGGGGTCCAAGGAGAATATCAGAGCTCAGATTAAAGTGTTTTTTTTTGTTTTTGTTTTTTGTTTTTAATGAATAGAGAACAAGCTACACTTTACTAATAGTTGGTCCACTGTTTGACACTGAAGCCATGGCTCTTAATGCGGTTCTGAATTCACAAGGCATGGATTGCATGTGAGTGTCCAAGGAATGGGAGGGCTCGCCACAGCCCAAATGCAGCCTCAGTCATTCACTGCCTTTGAGAATTCAGAGACATATTGCAATTTATCTATGAAAATTTTTGTTACAATATTCTTCTAGATATCAGAATAGTTTGTCTCGATTTTATTAATACACTTCACTGCTTTTGTTTATATTTTAATAATTTTATACATTTTCCTTTTGTTCCTTAATACATCTAAAGAGGACAAATTTAGTTCAAAAAAAAAAAGGAGTGTGTAGTTTCTCATTTCTTTTATTGAAAGTTTCCAAAAATATGTTTACAACTTGTAGCTTAAAATCATGTATTTGGACTTTATCAACTTTAAAAATAAATATTCTATCCTGTTTGAGTTAGAGGTTCTCTTCTGTGTCTTTAAACATGTTCTTAAAAGTTCCCATTACAAGAAAAAAAATATAACTATGCCTGGTATTGGATATTAACTAGACTTACTGTGATCATCCTACAACATATACAAATATTGAATCAGTGTTGAACACTGGAGACAAATGCCTTATCAATCATGTTTCAAATTAAAAAAAAAAACGGAAAAAATATCATTGTTCCATCTTCCAAGGAAGGCCTGAACAACTTTGCAATGGGTAGGCCATCTCATTATATTCAGATTCTTTAAAGGAAAATCCAATTTGGCATGTGTGTTTAAAATACTTCCATTTTAAAACAAACCTGAAAAGAGACAGAACTTTGTAACTGCTGCAAAAATATGTCAGTAACTCACAACTTCAGGTTATCCTGGAGGTGGCTTTTCTACTCTTGAGAGTTAGAGAATGAGCCTGCTTACAGACATACTCTGTGTATTTATTAATTTACTTAAAAGAATATTGTCTATACATTTTGGTACAGCTACACTATCAAAAGACTAATAATCATGAATGCGGTCAGTCCTTCCATGCAGGCTACAATTGTCCAGACCTGCTTTGCTGAGTGAAGTCACTGATAGAAGGCTTTCAGTTGGGAAAAATTTTTTTTTAAAATCACTCATAAGATTGTACGTTTTACTAGATACACACAACAACCACCGATTCATCGGTCATTTCACATCCAGGGCCGAATCTGCAATAATGGACTCATATTTGATGTTTAATTTATTCCATTTACTACTTTATTTTATTCATATTTTCCAACTATTTTGATCAATTCTTTCAAGTTTTTTGGACAAATAAAGTTGGTTTTAAATACTGACTTTTCCCTGGCAACCTTTGTAAAAATCAGCAATCCAACTGCTGATCCAAATCAGCGATTTGTTTAGTGATACTATGATTTTCATGAAATTTCCACGATTTGAAGGACACCACATTTTTATCACATCCTCTGAAGGGCAAACTTTTGCCATTTATAATGTATTAACAGCAATGACCTTTTTTGGTCCTTCAAAGTCATACTAAATACTTTTTCTCTTCTATTACTCAAAATGTTAGTCTAATGTAGTTTAACTTGATTTACATGTAATCCAAGCTAACAGTTTTCTTTATTACTGTCCTACCAAGATTTTGTGAGTCCATTGGTCTACAGAAAAAGCATACAGTTCTGTTTAATACACTGCTTTAAACCATAGACTCATAATATGTTCAGAGAAGTCAAAAAAAAATTTTTTTAAGAGCAGATGCATCTGCAAGAAAACTGAGTGGACTGACATGTTTAATATAAATGTTCTTACAACCCTTCAATTTTAATTAAAGGTCCTTCCAAGTGAGCCCCTTATGACTCTAAGTCTATCCTGCTTTTCATTAAAAGGTAAAGTCTGATATAACTTCAGAGGATCGGATAAATCCTAAAAATCCCATAGGCAGAGCCAAACTAAAGGAAAATTTGCAGAAAGTGATTATCCCCCCTGGTCTTCCTCCAAAACATCCATCTCGCCTTCTCCCATATCCCCAAAGGTGTACTTTATCCAAACCCCACACACACTTCATTTTAATTCGGGCGTACAACTGCTCATAAAAATTTAGCCCTGTAGAGGTCAAAGCCTCTTCCTTCTTTTGCCAAAGAAAGTTTGCAATTGTTGACTTTAAATTATTTGCAAAGAAATAGCTTCTTTTTCCATAGACCTTCTCCATCTTTAGTAAATTAACCAGCTGTGTGGTTCTAATCACATTTCTCTCTGCTGCCATAGCAAACAACCAGTGTTTGGAGATTAAGTCAAACTGATTTAAATAAAAGGAATCTGAGAATAACTATATAGTGTGATTTCAAATGTCTATCTTCCCTTGGATTATTTATTAACCTCTTATCAGAAAATGGACCAAAGACCAAAGTGCTTATTTCACTAGGAAGAAATGTGATGATTCAGTGAGTTGCTCCCCTACACAATCAATAGAAAGCAGATGTCTTCTTTTTCCTTCCTGGCAACTGGTGCTATATGTAAAACCATGTGTACCATGTCTGCATCTAAATGTGGATCTGTGTTATTAGAAGTCATGTGTGAAGGATTGTTGCCCCACCTCTATTTGATTTGAACACTAGGTAAGTGTGATGCTTTTCATTTATCCTAACTTCAAAACAAAATAAATTTGCCCCAATTTGTGCAGGGCCATCATTAGTGTCTAGATTATTTTCTTCAGTAAACATGCAAATTTAAATTGTCATTATGCTTCCATAGAGTATCTTACCCAAGTTAAATGAATTACCCCAAAGAAAACAGCAGGCCAAGATAAAAATGATCTATAAAATTGGCTGTTTTAATCATACGGTTGACAAAGCATGTCCTCCTTGTTTTTTAGATTAAGACCTTACCTTTGTTACTATAAGCAATCATGTTGGAAAACTGCCACCTAATACACAGAGATGAAAGTATTTTATTATGCTACCTTTTATTATTTCTTATTAAAAATTAATCCATGTCAATTATAGATAAATAGTATTACAGGTAAGTAAATACAATAAAATAAAAACAAATCTGTAATCCCACTGATGGGAAAGAAACATTATTAGTTAACCTTCTGATACACTTATTTCTAGGCATTAAGAAGCTCCTTCTATGCTAAGACCTTTGCACTGCTGTTTCTTCTGCTTAGAATGTTCTTCCCCAGATCAACATGAGCCTGCCTCATTCAGGTTTCAATTCCAAGTCACCTCTGGAGCAAGGCCTCCCCCCTCACCGGTCTAAACAAAGCGGCCCATCCTCAGCCTTCCGGTCACTATCACATCACCCTGCTTTACCTTCTCTATAGTCCTTAACAGTAGTCCCAAATTTGTGGTTGTGGTATATTTCTCAACACATTTATATCGGCTGTTACCTTCGGAGCCTATAACCAGTGTCAGGCACATTTTTGTTTTTCAGGAAGAATTTGTTGGTGTGTTCATTGGGACTCACCATACCATGAACACATTTGCATGTCAGAAAGTATTTTCCCAGATTATTATGTGATGGTTATATCCAGTAGCTATGTGTTTCTAGGTATATACAGGTCATAAGTTATTTTTAATCATTCTGAAGTTGTAGGACATTTTGGTCTTGTTCAATTTTTCACTCTGTTCATCATGCAGTAATAAGCATCTTGATAGCTACACTGGTGTGCACATCTGGGATTATTTCCTTAGGAAAAATTCCTAGAAGTAGGATGGCTATATTAAAGGGTATGGTTGTTCTAAAGCATCTGGCAATATTTAATAAATTATGCTATAGAAATACACAACCAATCAACATTCCCGCTAATGATGTGGGAAAGTGTTCATTTACTATACCCTTGCCAATCTCTGAGTACTGTCTTTTAAAAATCCTTGCTGGTGCTATTTTTAATGTAAAAATGGAGTTCCAATTACAAATATTTCATGTGTATGTTTGTATGAAGCCAACACTGAGGGGCAGGGATCAGCAGTAAGCCTCACGATTGTTCTGGGGCATTCATCATGACACGCATTTAACCCAGTATCTTCCCACTATCAAATGTCCTCTTGCTGGTTTTATACATCTTTCTTTATTAGTTGCAAAACTGAGGGTGAATTTAATTGTCTCCAAATGGGCTGCTTTAATCTGCAAATATTAGTCAACACATTTAAGCCCAGTAATGTTCTAAATACACATCTCATTTTTGTTTACATCTAGAAATTATACAAGAAAAACTCATCTGAGTCTAGAAGCCAAATGTGTTTGGCGATGGTGTTTGGAAATTATTGCTAAATAGCTGAAACTCTTCAGTAAGAATTACAGAAATGCTAATATCATCTGAAAATTACAAGTGTTTAATGAGAAAATTAAGTCTATTTCCTGACAGACCTGAGCAGAAGAATGACATAGATTAAGTGAATTCTTCTCATGTCTCCAGTGTTGTTTAGTACTTCACTGACTTGGAAAAAAAAAAAAAAGCACTTAAAAGAATAAGCTGAGCACTGACTCAGTGTACAAGACTTTACATGCAGGACACCGAGAAGCATCACAATGTAATCTTGAACCCGAACATGGTGTTAACTGCTAAAAACAATTTCCTACCAAGAATATTGAGTGATCTCAAGGCCATCTACAACAGGCAGGATTTCTAGGTCTTAAAGAGTTGAGCAAGCATAGAGAGATACGGAGGACCACTCTGGCCGAGGTGCAACCACAACATGAACTGCGTATAGAAATCAGCATTACAGTCAAAAAGACAAGTGGAAGGACAAAGGGATTTCTAGACCAAAGTTGGAAATGAGGGAAGGAGGATTTGTTCAAGAGATGGACAAGAAACTACCACATGGGGGTATGCACAGACAGGGTTGGGGAAGTTGGATGCAGGCAGACCCCAGAGGCTGTTGGCTGCTCATGTAAGCAAGTTCACGGAGAAGCTTCTTCATTGTGAATTATCAAAGGGGGGCAGTACTACGGTTTGTTTTATTGCTTGGTATCCTTAAGTAGAAGACGTTATTTCAACCAGAATTAAAATCTCATTTATTCTTCCCTAGATAAAGAAAACAAAACAGACTCAAGTGCCTTCAAAAGTAGTACCGACTTAGAGCTCGTCATTCAGACCTTCAGTGCACTGTGGATTCCAGACAGTTTTTTCAACTTTGTCCCTTCAAGAATCTTATGTTTCAACCAATCTGAGCGACTTGTCAGGAACTGTTCCTTTCACATTCCTGTCTTTGCTTTCATTGTTTTCTCACTCTGAAAAGTGTAGATCTTTGCATGTACTTAAACCTACTTCAGCCAGGCCTTAGCCAAAGGCTACCTTCCCTGTTAGGTATCTCCTCCATCCTTGCTCATTCAGTTCCCTACTCCTTGTCCTAGTATTAACTTCTTCTGCCCTAAATGATAACTTCTCCTATTCAGCACAGTCCTAACTTCAGGAGGGCAGATAGCATGCCCTTCTTTCTTATTTCAACAGTTTCCCCTCTTTTAAAAAACACAAAATTGTTATACAATGTTAGAAATATAAAGTCAAAGATTACTTATTGTTCCGCCAACTAAAAGACATCTATTTATATTGTTTGATGTTTACTTTCAGCTTTTTTCCAGAAATTTTTATCATGACCTTGCTAAATATAAATTTTTATATATTTTAAGTGTACTAATAGCTAATATTTGTTAAATGCTTGCTATGAGCCAAATACTGCTTTAAGTTTATTCACGTATTAAAGGTCTTCACAAGAACCATGAGGTAGTCAGCATTTTTCTCCCATTTTACCGATGAAGAAAATGGCCCAGAGAAGTTATGTCACTTTGCCTAAGGACAAACGACTAATAAGTGGGGATTTGAAAAAGGCAAGCTGCAGATGACTGTGCTTTCTAAAACAGTCACTGAATTTTTTTTAACTTTTATTGGTTAATTTCATGGGTAAATATTATCAAGGGTACACAGCTTGAATGAACAGCTCCATAACAAAATATAATATGCCTTTTGGAATTACTCTACACTATGTCTGTGTTTGTTAGTTTAGTAATCTATTTCCATTATTTCCAGAAATAGACAAGTTTTTTTAAAGTTTATAAAATTTTAAACTTTTGTTTTTTCTATTGTGATTTCTTCTACACCTTTTAAATCTATGAGTCCTTGTTTCTTCAGTTATTAAATATTTCTGATTTTTAAAAAATATATACAGTTGTTTTAATATTTCTTATTCTACCTCTAATCAATATATCAATTTGATAGTATAATTGAGAAAAGTATCATCATTTGAGAAAAATGTATTTTCTCTAACTATTTAACCAGTTAACACCAGGAGCTGTTAGTCATACACGTACATTGTGGGGGGCTTACGAGACTTACAGAATCTGGGCATAACTTAGAAGCTTATTATTCTTGGCCCAGGACTTCTGTTTTATGCCATTGGCTGTGATTTGATGAAACAAACTAAAGTCACCAATACGGAGAGTCGGTGCTGGTGCAGGGTCCTATTGAGTGTCATAGCTTTGGCTTTGCCTTAAGAGAAAATGGAACATTTCTTTTCTTTCAAAAGATGAAATAAAAGACCTTAAAAAATTTTTGTATTTAAGAAAAAAAAAATGATGCACTGGGCAGAAGTTTTGTTGTCATTCTTTGAATTTCCTTTTATTATCTCATGCTGTAGCAAGTAACTATTTACGTTATAACACAGTTCAATCACGATGGCTTCAACACTCATGCCAAACCAGGACAAACTCTGACCAAATTAAAGCCACATGACTAATACTGAAACATCGACTTCGGTATTTTAAATAACATTTAGGGTAAAGTTTAATACTACTCTATTTGGGGGGCGCCTGGGTGGCACAGCAGTTAAGCGTCTGCCTTCGGTTCAGGGCATGATCCCAGCGTTAGAGGATCGAGCCCCACATCAGGCTCCTCGCTATGAGCCTGCTTCTTCCTCTCCCACTCCCCCTGCTTGTGTTCCCTCTCTCATCGGCTGTCTCTATCTGTCAAATAAATAAATAAATAAATCTTTAAAAAAAAAATAATACTCTATTTGGAGTACAGAAGAATTTTAAAACCAGCTATTTGCCTAGTTCAAATGTTGTGAGCATTATAAACATTTGTGGAATATATGCAATTTTTACTAATATGGCGTATTTTTATTAGGTGTGACTATAAAGCAATAGATCATATTTAAATACTTCGAGATATGATAACGTCATTTTATAGTGATTATTTTGAAGGTACAATACTTCCTTGAATGTAAGTTCTAAAATCTTTGCTAAGAAGTTATTTTATACAAATATCACATCACATATACAAAAAAAAACTTCTGATAATTAATTTTAGCCCTTAATTATTCCTACCAGTTTTCCAAATATTTTACCCACATTCTGTTATTTTAAGAAGACATGCAAGGCAAAATATTTTGCCAACAATGGATTAGTAATTCTGGGTAAGCAAATGAAGGAAAACCCCATTCCTCATCGAAAACAAAAACAAAAAACCTAAAATATTTTACGTCTGAAATTGAAATGACACATATACCCTTATGAATGGAGAAGAAAATAGATTTCTTGTAACTCAGTAAAGTTAGAATTTTATATTAGGATTTCATATTAGATAAAATTAAATCAGAATTTTATATTAGACACCTAGATAGAGCCGACTATTTTTAATAATGAAGAATGGTGTAATAATAATGACAATGCTCCCACATAAAACATTCCCAAATGCATACCTACAACACCCATATAAATAAAGACTATGTACTTAGAAAGACAATGGGTGAAAGATCTAGTTAGTTATGACATTTGTTGAATGATTTCCAATCAGAAGTCTTTCACAAAGAAAGTGCTCTTTTATGGCAGAAAAATTCTATCTCCAATTTGTTGGCAAAACTTTTCATCTGAAATACAGGTACCAAAATTCAGTCTCCTAGTACAAAGTATAACTCATTCTCCCTGTGTGCACTTGCTTTCTGTATTTTTAAGACATTTGTTTCCAAAGAAATATAAGATTTAAAATGACACAAATTCTTTCTCCGTCTTGTTTCCCCTAAAATCTTGCTCTGACTTCCAAGTTGAGTTGACTTAGGGCTGGAAGACCTTTGAGAAGCATAGTGGGGACTATTGTTTTCTGCTCCCATAGATGCACAAGTTTTTTTATTATGTATCCTGCAATGATACCGTAATCTTTCCATAATCTTTCTGAAAAATCACTCTTTAGCTGCCATCTTCTGAAGCTTACATTCTATCCTAGAGATTTATGTTCATGTTTTAACCAAATTACTTTTTCTTTCTAAGGTCTCCTGATTTTCAAATTAACCTGCATCTTTGTTTACTGTATCATCTGCCTCTATAAAGCAGAAAACACATTCCATGCGAGCAAGGGCTCAGTCTTATCTATTATTGTTTTCTAGTGCTTGGCTAATAAACATTTATTTAATGAATGAAGAAAAATACACCTTTATTCCAATGATGTAGCATTTTCAAAGCACTGTATATGGGCTGTCCTATCCCCATTACCCATTCTTCTCATAACCATTATCAGAATTCTTCACTTGGGATGCCTAAACATGATGCTTCCTTTCTAAATCCCAGCCCCTCTTTACCAGACACAAGCAATGTGTAAGTATGATGAAAGGGCCCTCGGAAGTCCCTGAGATCCTTTTCAGCAGGTTCATGATGTCAAACTATTTTCATAATACCAAGATGCTATTTACCTTTTTGTTTTCTCATAAATGCACAATGGAGCTTTCCAGAGCCTACATGACATGTGATAACATCATTTTTCTGATGCCTAATGGAACATGTGCTTGTATATTTGTGTTTTAAAAATACCTGTTTTAGTGTGTTAATATTAATAGCTGCAACCCACATTAACAGGTCTTCACTGATGATTATACATGGTTTTAAGGAATACCCTATCAATGTTCCATATAAGCAACTTATAAGTGTGATCCATAGAAATAGGATTCATAAACACTCGATCTCCTGTTCATGTATGGAACAGTTGTTAAATTAGACCTTCTCTGTTGTCAAAATTCAGCAGAGATACCTAAAAGTCATTAGATGCCAAGAAACCCTAGATCTTAAATTGAGAGGCATGACCGCACATACTAAATTGCACAACTGACAATCTATAACCAGATACATAGAAAAAATCCTTGAATGAAGAAGGCAGTGATTAATAACTTTGAAGCAAGTAGTAAACGTGTTATTTCTCCCATGAGGGAGAGGAAAGGCATCCTTCCCATTCATCTCAAATCGAGTGAAGTGAACTTTCGAAGAACCACTTAGAGAATTTGTCATGTTTCTCTTAGAATGTGGGGCTTGGGACCAGTCTAAAAATAGTCCAGAGCAAAAATCTGGCAGTATTTTGGGAAGGCAAAGAGAGAAAGGGCTTCCCTTCAACCAATAATTAATAAAAGATACATGTTTTCTATAGGCTAGATAGGGAGCTGGCTGCAAGCTCTCTTGGAAAGAAAGAGGGCTTCTGACTACAAACACAACAAATGTTCATTACAGAAACTGAGGGAGTACGTAAGCCCAGAGGACTCCAGGTAAAGGCAGCATCAATCCTGGAGTTGAGGGGTACGGGGTTCAAGGAACTCTAAGGTCTCCCATGGAAAAGTCAGTTTTTGTATCTGCTGTAAATAGAGAGTATCGTAATCTATTAACTGTACTGATCAAATAAGACTTCCCTTCACTTTCCTCTTCTTCTCCCTGCCTCCTTTGGTCACCAGCATATGCAGCTAGAAAGAGGCGTTTTAAGAGACAGGAACAGCCAACTACTTCCCTTTTCCCATTGCAAAGATTTCCAGCCTGTGGGAGATTTGGAGGAAGGTGGCCAAAAGGTACAAATTTCCAGTAATAAGCCAAGTAAGCACTAGAGAATGTACAACATGCAGGCTAGAGTTAACACTGATGTATGGTATATTTGCAAGTTGCTAAGAGAAAAGATCCTTAAAGTTCTCGTCACAAGAACTATCTGGAGGAGCTGATGGATATTAACTTACAGTGGAAATCATCTTGTAATGCATATAAGTCAAATCGTTATGCTCTACACCTTAAACTTACACAGTGCTGTCAGTTATATTTCAATAAAACTGAAAAAAATCAAAAAAACAAAAAAACTTTTCTGGAGGGGAAAAAAAAAAAAAAGCCAGGCATATTAGACCTCACCGGGGAATTCTACCAAACAGTTAAGGAAGAAGATAAACTCTCCCAGAAAATAGAAAAGAAGGAATCCTTCCTCAAATTATTTTATAAGACCAGTGTTTCCTTTTTACCAAAACTAGGAAAAGACATAATAAGAAAAAGTAACTTCTAACACCACTTCAAATATACTCACTAAAATTTCTAAAATTGAAAATTTTCACACATTGCTGATAGGAATACAAGATGGTAAAGCTACTGTGAAAAATATTTTGGCATTTTCTTACACAAGTTAAATATATACTTTAATGACCCAGCAATTCCACTCCTAGGTATTAAACCAAGAGAATTGAAAACATATTTCTACAAAAACACCTAAAGGTGAATGTTCACAACAGCTTCATTTCATAGTAGCCAAAACCAAAAACAACTCAAATGTTCATCAACTAGTAAATGGATTAACAAGCTGAGGTATGTTACACAGTAGCATACTACTCAGCAATGAGAAACATGTACTGGTATATGGAATAACTTGGATTCATATCCAAAGCATTATGCTAGAGGAAAAAACCCAGCCAAAAAAAATACACACTCTATGATTTCATTTATAGAACATTGTAGACAACACAAAACTATTAAGACAGAAATCTGATCAGAGTTGAAAGTGACTGGGAGAGGGTAGAGACCACGAAGGAGCAAGAAAAAGCTCTTTGTTCCAGGGAAATGTTCTATAACTTGATAATGGTGGTTGTTAAAAATCAATGAACTGTATATTTAAGCACAGTAAAATTTATTTTATGTACATTATAACGCAATGACCCTGAAATAAAAATAACCCGGGATGAAAATAAGTGTATATTAAAAACTGAAAAAAAATTCCCTACCCAGTGAAGACAGAAATTATAAACTGGATGACAGCTTTGAATTTTGATAATACGTGGGATAAGGCATTTTAATACCCAGAAAAGGAGACTACCTGGGCAAGCTATCAGATATACATAAGATTCCATACAGGAGTGAAAAGATGAAGTACACAGAGATCTGACTAGTCAGGGACAGAAGGGACAGAAGTTTACAGGGTTCAAGGGCATTTTCCTCTAGGATATAGGAAAAGTATTTTGGTCACGTGTTCAAGTAGAAATGTTGGAGACAGGCTAACTCCTGAGAGGTTTGTCACAACTTCCTTTTTTTTTTTTTTAATAAAGATTTTATTTATTTGACAAAGAGAGAGACAGCCAGTGAGAGAGGGAACACAAGCAGGGGGAGTGGGAGAGGAAGAAGCAGGCTCCTAGCGGAGAAGCCTGACGTGGGGCTCCATCCCAGGACTCTGGGATCACGCCCTGAGCCAAAGGCAGATGCTTAATGACTGAGCTACCCAGGCGCCCCTGTCACAACTTCCTAATCTTAGCTTTCAATATGACCCTTACCTCTATTTCCATCATTATGTCTTGAAACACTTCCCCCCACCAGTTCTAAGACTCCTATTCCCAACCTGCCCAACTCTTCTGCATGCCTATATCTGATTTCCTCTTTCTAGAATGTTCTTCCTATTTTTGAAATCTTTTGTGACTTTCAAGGTTAACTTCAAAAGCTCTTTCATAAAGCACCTAAGGAGAAACAGCTGGGATGCCTAATCCTAAAATCGTTTATGAGGTGCTAGTGGCATTGACACCATCTTTGCACAATTTCTGAGGGTTATTGTCATGGGATTCACTCCAAAAAAAAAAAAAAAATAGTCTCCTGATTTCCAGATAGGGATTAGTAACAAATCTTGAACTCACTTGTGCTCTCCACACAGAGCTGGGACATTTGTACTTTACCAACAGCTCCCATCCCTTTATTCTAATACCAAGAGTAAGAGGTACCCCCATTTCCAAAAGGTCCCATTATAGCTGCTGCTTCAGAACACTGGACACTCCCATAAAGACCATGTTTGTGATTGGAGATGGAAGAAAGCACACAAAAGATCTAAACTCTTCCATCCTCCCATAGAATGGTGAATGCTCCACTCATTCTTATAGTATCTTAAATAAACATGTTTGAGGAACTCATTTTCTGTCCCATACTCATTGTCATATTATTCTTCCATCTTTGGAGAAGGTGGTTTTATTGACTAATTCATGATTTGCTGTGAGAATGGGAATAATTAGCTCTTCCCTGCCGATTAGAGAGTGACACTGACAAAGCCTTTTCCTGATCACTGCCTGAAACAGAAATATTTTACTTCTAAGATTTATTTTGCCTATAGAATTGTTATGGTCATCTGCCTGCATGGGAGGCCATGTGGACATAAATTCTACAAAAGCAGGGTCCATCTTTTTTATTAACATTTGTATTCTCTGTAGACACCAGCACACAGGAGTATTCACTAAATATTTATCAATGTTGAAGTAATTAAAATATTGCTATATTGCAATCTCTCTTGAATATATCTTAAAGTATGACTTTCCTAAACTACATTAAGAGGTTCATTTACTCATGTTTTCACGGACCCTTCTCTATAAAATAATCTCCCTATAAGACTCTCTTAATATATGGATCCTCAAAAGGTTGTTGTAGGATTCAGTGTAGTAAGTTGCTTATCACCTCATTACATACAGCACTTAGAAAGTCTGTTATCCATTGTAAAAGTTCTTGTGAAAGTACATAGGCCAATTTCATTCTACAACTCTTTTGCCAAGTTCGAAACCACAATATCTTAGCAGCTTTTATTTTTCTTCCAAACACCATAAGTTATTACACTATATGATGCATTGCATACTTGCCAAAGCATTTCAGCCAGATTTTTTTTGTTACACAAGCACAAAAGCATCCAATGCT
This sequence comes from Ailuropoda melanoleuca, assembly GCF_002007445.2. Classification (NCBI taxonomy): domain Eukaryota; kingdom Metazoa; phylum Chordata; class Mammalia; order Carnivora; family Ursidae; genus Ailuropoda; species Ailuropoda melanoleuca. The sequence continues at coordinate 156,178,739 of NC_048218.1, forward strand.
AATAAACTATTTTTCTTTCTACTTTTATATAAATTCAAAGAACCAGTGCATGTTTCTATGCCCTTGGATAGGGAAAAAAAAAAAAAAAAGGCAATCACTAACATTTGAAAATTATTGTGCCAAGCCAAAACTGAGACATGTTTTTCAACTGAAATAAATTTTTTCCTAAGTATAATTTACCTATTAGTACACAAGTTTTATAATAATCTAGAATGTGTTGCTTATGGATCCAACACAGTAACTATGGTTTTGTTGGGTTTTTTGCTTGTTTTAAAAAATGTAGTATATTTCAATCAGTACCTTGCTTTTTGTTTTGTTTGCCCAGCTACAAGTTTAATAAACCTATGTGTCTGAATTTTAAAAATTGAAATACACACTCATACATGTATTTCAACAACCATTTGGGAATTTTTCTCAACTATCTAAAAACAGTGAAAACTTTCTGTCAACAAATGTAGCCTAACAAGCTATGTTGTGCTCCAAATTCTGCCTGAAAATTCTGCATAAGGTTCTACTAGGGTTTTTTGGGTTTTTTTAAATACTTGCACCATTAGTTAGAGAAGTAGGCTTACCATGAGAGAATAATAAAGGATTATGGAACTAGTCATGGTGGGAGAGCTGGCAATACACAAGCTACATACTGAGGAAGAACTATAAGATGGTGGTATGGAAAGAGAAGCCATTCAGAGAACGGATCTGCAGGGTATCAAGAGCTGTTGTTTTGGTATTCGAAAGGCTCACTCAAAACTGTTCGCAATGTAGCAAGGAATGTTATTTGTTTGTTAATTAATATGGCAACTGAAACATGTAAAGTGATCTCACATTTTTCAATGAAATGATACAAACATTCTCTACCATTCTTCAGAGCCTATTAAAGGACAGATATTCTTTTCTGTGCCTTAATAAGTAGCAGCCATAACCATGACCCTTTTGAAATGTGACATTTTAAGAAAGACTGTTTTGCAGTGTATCTACAGCTAAAGGCAGGATCACTAGGACACCAAAATAACTAGCAAAAAATGAGGAATTTGGCCAACCTGCTCCTTGGTCGCACAATACAAATCTCCAAATGGGCTGATTTTCTTTTCTACTTGTGCATTACCAGAATGAACTGGGGAGCCAATGCAGATGTCAGTTACGGTCAAAATGGTCATCACGGTAAAGAAAACAAGAGTTTTAAGATCTGGGCTGATCCTGCCAACCACATATCAGATAATCATAATGAGGATACTGACCAAAGTTTAGAGTTGGAATTCTTCCAGAAGAATCACATTTCTAGTGACATTACCTTAACTGGTTGTTTTCTGGTCTTATAGGGACACCAGCAAGTAAGACCTCTGGTGTTGTCTCACTTCACTGTAAAACTCACTATAACTTCAAAGATTCTTGTGAGGTGTCTGGAGGTGATCAGAGGTGAAATAGAGGAGAGTTGGAAGACAGGAGCCATTTTCATTTGAAAAAAACTGATTACTGTATACACACACATATATATATATATACACCAGTACCCAATGCAATGACGGCTTCTAAACATACAATGGAAAATAAAGCAGGTATTGGTCCTGCCTTCTTTTAATTGACTTTCAGCACAAGTACAGAAATACATACTTTAGCATTGTAAAGTAAGAGAACAGGGTATCACGACAGAACAGCAGTGACTCACTTCAAATTGAAGGAGTAGACATGACCTTTCTGAAGAAGTAACTAGGAAAAATGCAGAGTCAGCCACAAAAAAGAGATTTCAGGCCAACAAAAAGCGCAGAGGCAGTAAGACACGTGGCCTACAGGAGACACAGCAAGGAAACCAGAGTGGTAAAAGATCACAGGCAAATGGTTGGGTGAGCTAAAGAGATGAATAGAGCCAGATCACACCAGACCTCGAAAGCCGTAGAGAAGGATTGGTCTCTGATCCTGAGTAAAACTGGAAAGCAAGGAAGGCAAGGAATAGGCAAGATTCAAATTCCATTTAAGAAATCATTCTGGCTCTTGAGTGTATATAGTGGAGGCGGGGGACGGGGTCAAAGTGGGAAGATGTGTACAAGTGAGTGTATATATGTAAACGTGGATGTGACATGTACTTTCTGCAATCAGGATGTGGAAATACTTCATAAGTCCTTAGAATATTTTTGTGCTGAGACATTTTAAATGCCAAATAATCACGTCAAAAGTGCTTAAAAGAGAGGAAAGATAGACAAAAGAATTTTAGGGGGTAGTTTCCAGGAATTTCTCCCTTTACAAAGAACTCTAATTTTCTCATAACGAGGGTAGGCTGGCTTTCATGCATTATTTGTACTTGTGTGTCATACACTTAGATGGCCAATTTTAGGTGCAATTATGCATTTCCTCTCGGTATACTTCCCATAAAGAACTGCACCCTGCATGGAGGTGAATTTTATGGTCTTCTATCTTGGCTTGTTCCTTGGGACAACATTTGCCATTCTTGCTTTCTTAAGAAATAGTAATGTTGCCTGATTAACCTTCTCATTACTTGTTGTTAGATAATCCCTGTCAATAACATGTGGGGGACTATTTTCTGAGAGGTAGCTGTTCAAAGCACAGTTTTTAGCCATGTTGTGGCTTCCAACGAGGGGATTTCCAGATTTTCACATTCTTTGATTGCCAGAGATGTTAGAAGTCGATAACTTGGAAGTCAACTATAGTGCTACTTAAGGCTTTTGAATGTTAAAATGAATAGTGACGTAAACACAAAAAATTAAATCTTTTATAAGTGTTTGTGTATATGTGATATAGATCACGGAGAGTCAGAAGCTGGAACATGTGTGCACATGCACACCCATGTATGAAGATAGTCACTGATATTTCAGTATCTAAGAAAAAGCCCCTTTTTCTTCCACAGATTCATTCACTTCTTAGCCACCTCAAAAAACATGATACTGTTCTCAAAGTCCACTTGCAGATCTACAAAAGCTAAGTTTTGAAACCATGGATTAAGAAGCTAGAACTAAACCTCCCTGGTGTCTCTTTGGCCCACGTCACTGTATCTTGAGGGTAACAGTCACATTTCATGACACATCATTCTCAAAGATGATGAATGACAGGGAGCCTGTTCCCGTGTCAGATCCTGTTTTGGTTGTCTCTGAAATCTTTTTTAGTTGGGAAGTGAAGGAAATAAGTGAATCTCAACAACATAAAATCTTCCCATGTAATTAGAAGCGTGTGAGGAATAGCCTTAAGGAAAAAGGAAACATTTTTCAACTTCAAATCCCTTTCTGGACACATGTCTTTAGGAGGAAGCTCTATGACAGAATCAAAGTATCATTCTTCCCCTAAAGGACAATAAATACAACTTTCCCAAAGGAAAACTAGTCCAGTCAATTAAAAGACAGGACTTCAGGATATATTGCCCATTACTGTGCTTTTATAATCTAAGCACATGTTTTTAAACTCTATATTCAAAATAGTCTCTGATTCCATTTTAAGATAATATATGTAAATCAAACAGATCCTTCAAGGCAGAGCTTAAAATCTCAGGGTTTGGGGTCATGCAGCTTCTACTCAAATCATGGCTTAACCACTTATTTGCTGAATGACTGGGCAAATTGTTTAATCTCTGTGTCTCAGTGTCTTCAACCTTGAAATGGGGATAAAAATACAAGTGACCTCAGAGTTCTTACAGGGATTAAGCAAACTATCTCACACCTAACATGAAGCACAACTCCATATACATTATAATCACCCAATAAGAAATATTAGTATACTAACAACTAAGGTGACAAATATTTTAAATTATTCTTGAGAATGTAATACTTGTAGTAGGTCAGATCAAATTCTAGAACTTTTTGCTTCTTCCTTATAGCCTATCTCAGTATCCCACAGCAATCAAAGGGGAACCCAGTTCAACACCTACAGAGCGCAACCGTAAAGTTGATTAATTTATGGAAACATGAAAAATGTCTCCGTCTCTCTCTCTCTCTCTCACACACCTATTATTCAACATCTACACAATACAACTTTAGACATAGAAATAAGACCCAGTAACGTGGATGCCAAAGTCAAAATCCATCTCAGCAGGTGGAATTAATAGTGAGACTACAATGATTTTCCCCCCCCCGAAACACATTGACTTCTTGGGTCATTTTCTCCTAAGTCAGACCTTAAACAAAACATAGATATGAAAGAAATCTCATCTTTTTGTTATTTGGCTCGCATACGGAATTCAAAAAAACTACATAGAAGGTCACTAAATTCTGCCTATCTGCAAGAAAGGGAAATGATAAGCTGTCTTCAAATGCACATCCAGCTTCCTTCCAAAGGGTGCTGCTAACAGGGTTGCACACACCCTTCCTGTTGCCCCAGGTGCTGAAGTTGAAAATATCCAAACACTTGGCAATGAAGATATTCTCTGAGGTGGCTATAAAAAGACCGGTCTTGGCTTTTGCCAATACAGTGGCACATACTTGTATTTTATTTCATTTTACCACGAGGAAGTTTCTGGAGTTGCCCCACCCCCATGACACCTCAACTTCTCTTTTTTAATCTGTGTAAATTTTTTCTACTTCTGTCTCTCAGGCATAGATTTTTGGTGGTTCAGTTATTTCCCATGCTTTTACCTGAATGTGGGCAACCTCAGCAGCAGAGGCTCCTGGAAACATCCTTCACCTGTTTTTCTCAGAAGATAGGAGAACCGTTGACTGGACTGACGAGGGGAAGTGGTTGGTCACAGAGTTGCCAAAGTAGCAATGGAAAGTTCTTTATTGATTTAAAAATAACAACAACTCATTTATCTTTTGACCATGGCAACCTAAGGACTGACGTCCCTTTGCTTTCTTCTACCTCAAACAGGAAGTAAGAGAGACGTTGGTTTCTATGTTCTGGGAAGCCAATATGTTGGGGTCATTTTTCTTCCTGCCTATTGCCTGCATTACTTATAGATTTAATAATGACTGTCATATTTATCATTAGATTTTTTCAAATTAAGCAATTCTCGTGACATGATTTCTTTTTATATGTACATTAATGTTTTATTAAAATGAGGCATTTAGCAACATCCATTTTGAGGACCTTTGCTCTAAACCCAGAGTTGAGAGTAAAGCCTCAGGGTAAAGAATTTCGAAATCGCAAACATTTTTAACTTCTTTACTCTGAGGTGAAGAATGGAACATCTCTTATGTCAGAAAATACTGAAGTTGTGGGGAAAATTACAACTAATGATAAAGCAGGATTAGTTCTGTCTTGGCCATTTTTAGGCTTTCCTTAATGTTATGGAGCAGTTTTAAAGAAGTAAGCTACTAAGAGATTTTACTAACTGCTGGTGCAATGAGAGTGGGCAGCTGACAGGTAGAGAAAGAGTTCACTTTCAGTCATGTTGAAAGTTAGGTGCCTTTAAAAGAGATAACCAAGAACAATTTGAAATTGTACCTTAAACTTAGATGGGTATTGAAGTTAACAATACACCTATGGGAGTGGACCAGGGCAAATCTGGTGATTAATGCCAAGATCTCCTCATAAGGTGATCAGGTGGCATGAGAAGAGATCATGACTAAACATCTACTGGAAGGGTAATATTTAAAGGACAGGAACCCATCAAGGAGCTTGGATATGAGGAGCTGGAGAGGAAGGAGAAACTGGGTATATATCTGCTTCTGGTGCAGAGGGAGTTTTCCTCAGCATAGACCCCATTCCAGTTTCTTGCCAATAGCTAAGGCAGTAAGTCCAAATCTTGGTATTTGTTTTGATGTTCACGGACATTCCCTCTCCGAGGTTGTGGAAAGAAAGGTAACATTTCCAACCAAGTATCATTCAAACATTATTTATAAAATTCTAATTAAAAGGGAATTTTACTACAAAATATGGAGAGGCAGGCCTCACAGGGATGTTCAGATTGGCACAAAGCCAATTTTTTTTTTACTAGTCATTGCTAAAGAGTCACCGATGAGCCTGCCTCCTGCCACAGTGATGTGTCTAAAAAGGAGACCTCAACTTGTTCTTCTAATGGTGAAGTGGCTTCTAACTCTAGAACTTTCTACCCCAGTTATTCCAATAGCAATTTTATTCAAATTGACTTTTATGGCTTCTATAGAATTGGAAAATTGCCATTAAAAAAATGGCAGCTAGCTTTACTCACTAGTAATTTGAAGCAAACGAATCAACTGTGAAGCAAAAGTGCAATAAAATCAGCAAGTAATAGGACTTTAAGACAGGCTTGTGCATTTTTAGAATAATGACAGAGCAGTCTTGAAAGACAATTAACTTCTTTAAAAAATAAGAATAGAGATGTTGAGATGTATGTCCAACACCCCACTAGACAGAAAGAGAACTGGGAAAATTTCCTTGGTTTGGTAATATTTCTTAGTAGACCCTATTCGGAAAGCAGGCAGTGTGGAAAAGAACATCCTACAAGTTGATAATGGAAAATTCTGAGTGTGTGTATGTATGTGCATCTGTGTGTGTGCCTATGTAATAAGAAAGAGGCTTCTGATAATATAAGGAAGAAAAGTGATTAATGGAGAAAGTGGACAGTGGTGTCAAAGGCTACAAAGTGAGAAAAAACCTGATGGGAATTCACCATTTAGGAATTATGATGTCACCAGTGATCCGAGCAAGGGTAGATTCTATAAAATGCTAAGGGCAAACCTTGGTTACAGGAAGGTGAAGAGTAGACAGAGACTTCCCTTTCCAACAATATTGGCAGAATAAATATCCTGAAAAACGATCCTGCTCCAAAGCTCCTAAATGTTTGAGTTGGAGAGAGTAAGAGAAACTATCAGTCATCAGAGGCCAGAAGTTGTGGGAAAAACCAATTCAAAGACTTGTAAGCAATGAAATCATCTGTTAATGCCAGTAACCTAGAGCTTAGGTTTTGACCTTGACAAACTCAGGTTTGCACTGGTGGGAGAGTTGGATTCCATTTGTGAGACCTATAAAGAACTGAATCTTCAGTCGAAGTGTCAATTAGAAAAAAGAAAAAGCATGGGTGTTATACACAACTAATGGAGCATCGAACTTTACATCGGAATCCGGGGATGTACTGTATGGTGACTAACATAATATAATAAAAAATCATTAAAAAAAAAAGAAAAAGCAAACAAAATAAAATATGCCTTGAATAAAGAAATAAAACAAAATGTCCTCTAAGAATTAATAAGCCAAGAGCTAATCCTCATATAGGCCAGGGTCCCACATCTCACTGCCTGCATAGTCTGAAAGACTCGAGCACAACCTCAAGCTTGAAGTTTCCCCAAGTGCCTGTCAGAAGCAAATCATTCTCTCTAGACCAATCAACCATCGGGTCAAACCTCAAAGAATTCCCTGATATAAACTGTGTAGATTTTAAAAGTATAAAATAAAAAAGGAAACAATGAAGGAGTAAATGCCATCAAAAACATTAAACAAATCAGACCTAGAAAGAGTTCAGATATTCCAACTGTACATTCACAGGATTAACATGTTTAAAGTGTGTATATATATATGAATATATAACAAACTGTAATATCATGTCAAAAGTTATTAAAAAATTTATAGCCATGTACCTAGAATTGTATATTGTAGTCACTTCAAGAAAACAAAATTAAGAGATTCTAAAATACATACTTCAAGAGTAAGAAAAAATGATTTCAGAAAAACGGAGTTCAAGAAGGTGAACAAATAAAGTGGTAAATGTGAGTGAATCTAAACAAATATTAACATTATAAAATAAAAATAAAGTATAAATTTAGAGCATAGTAGTTTTCTATTGCTGTGTAACAAAGTACCACAAATTTAGTGGCTTAAAACAACAAATAGTTATAATTCCCAAGTTTCAAAGGACCACGAGTCTTGGAACAGCTTAGTTGGGTTATCTGACCTGGGGTCTCACAGGGCTGCAATCAAGGCACAAATAGGCTATGTTCACACATGAAGGAACCACAGAAAAGACTCAATTTGAGCTCATTTACATTATTAGCAGAATTAATTTCCTTGAGGCCCTACAACTGAGGACCCAAAGCTTTTACTGGCTGTTAACTGGAGGCCACACCATTTCAGAGGCCCTCTCACAATATGGCAGCTAACTTCTTCAAGTTATTAAGGAGACTCTCTCCAGTCTGTATAAAACAATAGTTGGGATATGTCATCCCATCACCTTTGCCATTTAATGTAACCAAGGGAGCGACATCCTACTACTATAGCAATATTATATTGGTTAGAAGCAAGTCACAAGCTCTGCCTGCACTCAAGGAGAGAGAATTACACACGGGCACAACACACCTTTGGCTGTTTTCAGCTAGACTTTAGGAGAAAAATAACCAAGGTGGAACTAAAACAGCAAGTAAGTCAGAAAGAGCATGATCAGAGTTAGACATGCTAAAGTCCTTGTATGAAGTACAGAAAGGTACAGATTAATTCTAAACTGTATTAAGCATAAACACAAACCACAAAATACGTAGAAATAAATCTAAAATATACACATACATTTTTCAAAGAAAGGGTAAACAAAAACTAGCAGATAAAATAAACCTTAAGGTTAAAAAGGTTATTTCAGTTAGAGGGTCACTACCTAATGATGAAGAAATCCTATGCACCAAGTTTTACAGCTCAAAATGTTTATAGTAAAAATTAAAGAGAGAGATCGACAAATTATAGTGGGTGATTTTTAGACATAATGCTTAGCAATCAATAGATCAAACAGATACACACACACCCCAAAATCACTAAGATATAAAAGACTTTGAGAATACAAATAACAGACTTAAACTAATTGTATTATGTAGAATAAAATACAGAATTAGAGACAATATTATTTTCAAGCACTCGTGATACTTACTGACTATAGAAACCATGAAATAGTTATGAAATTAGTTTTAATATGAAAGATTTACTATGAATCATTATGTAACTACAATAAAATTAAGTTTGAAGTCATTAATAAAGGGATTATGAAAAGACTTCAGAAATTTGAAAACACTTCTAAACACAAATCAAAAGAAATATTAGAATTTTTCATGATTATAAAATTTTCTATCAGAACATGTAGGATATAGAAAAAATAGTTTATACAGAGAAATTTATAGCCCTATGTGATAAGGCTTTTGTATTAGAAAAATCAAGCAGCCATCTCAATTTAGAAGAATATTGACAAAATAAACCCAGAAAGTAGGAGGTGATAAAGGTAGAAACAGAAATTAATAAAGTAGAAAATAAAGACACAATAAGGAAATCAACAAAAACAAACCTCATCTTGAAAAAACAAAGACAGATATCTCAGACAAAACTGATCAAGAAAAAAGGGGAAAGATACAAATAATATTAGCAAAGCTTCAGAAGAAACAAAAGCTAGAATGATAGTAAAATCTTCTAAACAATACTAAATGTGATAACTTAGATGAAATCGGCACATTTCTAGAAAATTGTCTTTTACACAAATGGACTTATGAAAGAACTGGAAGACCTGTGTAATCTTATAATCATTGAAAAAAAAATAAACTGTTGTCCTCTCACAAAAAAAACACCCATGTCCACAGTGTGACAACAACTTCCATAGATAGGCAAGGAGCAGATAATTCCCATATCACATAAATTCTTCCGGAAAATAAAAAATAGTGACACACTTTTTACTTGTTTTATGAGATAATAATCTCGATTCCAAAATCCAATAAGGAAAGTTTCAAAAGAAAAATTGTAGTTTCAGTCTTTATTATAAACACAGATGCAAGAATCCCATAACATATTGACAAACCAAATCCAGCAATATATTAAAAACACACAAATACAACTTAATAAGTTGGCTTTATCCAAAAAATAAGAGTCTAGTTAACATTTTTAAAATTATTACTATAAACTAACAACAAAACGATAAAAACTCATAAAATCATCTCACCTTTTTCCAAGTAAGACAGACACAATGTTCACTCATATTAGAAATTCTCAGCAAACTTGGAGTTGAAGGAAACTTTCCTAACTGGCAAAGAGTATCTATAAACTTCCCGTAGGAAACATCATACTCATTGGTAAAATGGTAAAATCATTCTCTTTAAAGAGAGGAATAAAAGAAAGATGCCCACTACTGCCAAACATTCTCAACATTGAATGGAGGATCCAGAAAGCACATGAAAATATGAAAATGAAATAAAATATGTAAGAATAAAAAATAGAAAAAAAAATCTCATTATTTGCAGAAGACATGATTATCTTCAATAAAAACCCAAGAGAAAGCAACAAACTATTCAAATTAATAAAAGAACTTATTTCTGGGACTATACAAAACCAATACACACAAGTTAAACAGAAAACACAATTTGTAGAACCAAACAAAGGTAATTAGAAATTACCTTAACAAAAGATGGTCAACTCTCTTATAAGAGAAATGAAATATATTTTAAAATACCTAAATTGAGAAAGATACACATTCATAAGTAACAAGATTCAGTGTTTTAAATATGTCAGTTCTCCCAAAATTGACATACAGAGTCCATGAAATTTCTTCCAAATTCTAAACTGGATTTTCCTTGAAATTTAAAAGGCTGATTTGACAATTTAAGTAGAGGGGTGAGAGTCAAGAAGATACAAATGAAGGGTAGAGACTTGCCCTAAGAGATATCATGGCTTCTTTGGTGCAGAAATAGACAAACAGGGGCGCCTGGGTAGCGCAGTCATTAAGCGTCGGCTCAGGGCGTGATCCCGGCGTTCTGGGATTGAGTCCCACATCGGGCTCCTCCGCTGGGAGCCTGCTTCTTCCTCTCCCACTCCCCTTGTGTTCCCTCTCTCGCTGGCTGTTTCTCTGTCATATAAATAAAAAAATCTTTAAAAAAAAAAAAAAAGAAATAGACAAACAGACCAGTAGAAGTGAAGAGCAGGCCCTGAATTAAACAAGCTTATAAGCAAACTTGATAGAGGACAAATGCAGCATTGAAATGCGTGAGCAAAAGATGAACTACTCAACAGGTAGTGCCCTGAAAATTGGTATCCATGGTTTTTGGAAATGGAAATGAATTCCTACTCCCTATATTGCTCGAAAATCAGCTCTAAGTGGATTTAAAAATTGTTGAAGTCCAAACTTAAAAATGTTTACCTAGAAACACAGAAACATACCTTCCTGATTGTGGAGTAGGAAAGGATTTAACAATAACAACAAAAGCACTGAGTGTTATATGCAACTAATGAATCATGTAACCTACATCAAAAACTAATGATGTACTATATGTTGGTTAATTGAAGATAAGAAAAATAATAAAAGTTACTCAAAAACAAAAACAGGGGCGCCTGGGTGGCACAGCGGTTAAGCGTCTGCCTTCGGCTCAGGGCGTGATCCCGGCGTTATGGGATCGAGCCCCACATCAGGCTCCTCCGCTATGAGCCTGCTTCTTCCTCTCCCACTCCCCCTGCTTGTGTTCCCTCTCTCGCTAGCTGTCTCTATCTCTGTCGAATAAATAAATAAAATCTTTAAAAAAAACAAAAAAACCACACCAAAAAAACACCCCCCCAAAAACAAAATGAAACCAAAAAAAAAAAAAAAACAAACAAAACACAACAACAAAAGCTAAAGAAAAGGATTGGTCAATTGGATTCCATTAACATCGAGAATGCTATGGTGTTTATCAAAAGACACCCTAAAAATCGAGGAGGAAAAATATGCCACAATTGGAAAGATACATTTGCAATCTGTACCACTGAAAACAATTAGCATCCAAAGTTTACAGATAATCCTTATTAAACAATTCTTAAGTAGAAAAATGGGAACATAAATACACAAACAGCCAATTCAAGTATGAAAAGTATACAACCTCATTACTAATCAGGAAAACAAAAAAACAGAGTAAGTAAAGCCAGTTCTGCCCATAAGCAGCTTGGACAATGCCACTCAGTCCCCAAAACAATTAAAAAGCTCAAAAGAATGGAAAATCAACAATTTTTCTTGGATCCATAAAAGAGGGGAGGACAGGGGAAACCATTGCGTCCAAGATTGGAGGGGCAGAAAAATAAAGGGTGTAGCTGCTTACCTGAGTAGTGATTCACTAGCGGAAACGACCGTGGGCACCAGGGACAGGGTAATAAAGCCTGAGTTGTAACTGACGAGTTGCTAGACTCAGTGTGGACACCTCTGAGTTAAAAATCCTACAGGAACCCAGTGAAGGGGTCGGGAGACAAAATATTGTAAGACTAACTTCTCAGAGCTCGACCAGGTTCCCACAATAAATATCAGAGAAAAATCGTGCTCTGGCAGGGGGAGGAGAAAAGGAACCATTTTAAAATAAACCAGTTCATCTGTGTTCTGCTTAACGAGGCCTACCTCAGGAGAAACTAGTTAACCAGAGCCTGACCTGCTGGGATATTATCAGAAGCCAGAGGACCTCGGTGGGGGGAAGGGAAATTCCAACTCCAGTCTGCTGTAGTCATCTTGTCCCATCTAAGTGGGGGAGAAAAACACCAGACACGTTGCGAAGTTCACAATCCAGAGACGTAAGACACTAAAACACTAGGACTTAATCACTCAACAATAAGAAAATAAACAGCCCTATTTAAAATGGGCCAAAGGTTTTAACAGACTTCTCACCAAAGAAGATATACAGATGTCAAATAAGCATATGAAAAGATGCCTCACGTCATATGCTATCAGGGACATGCAAAGTAAAACAGTGCGATACCAATACACACCTATGAGAACAGACAAAATCTGGAACAGTGTCTACACCAAGTGCTGGCAAGGATGGCTCATTCACGGCTCCCTGGAATGCAACACAGTATAGCCACTATAGCCACTTTGGAAGACACTGCAGCAATTTCTTAAAAAATTAAACAGCCTCCTACTGTACATTCCAAGCAACCACACTCCTTGGTATTTATCCAAATAAGGTGAAAACTTATTTCCACAAAAAAAACCTGCAGGCAGGTGTTCATAGTGGCTTTATTCATAATTGCCCAAACTTGAAAGCAACCAAAATGTCCTTCAGGGGGTGAATGGATAAAGTGAGGTACATCCAGACAATGGAATATTAGTCAGCACTAAAAAGAAATGGTCTATCGAGCCACGAAAAAAAATGGAGACTTAAATGCATATTACTAAAGGGAAAAGGCCAATCTGAAAAGGCTACATACTGTATGGTCCCAACTATATGACATTCTGGAAAAGGCAAAACTATGGAGGCAGTGAAGAGATTGGCAGTTGCCAGGGGCTAGGAAAAAGAAGGGGCAAATAGGCAGAGAAGACTGGGTTTTCAGGACAGTGAAAACACTCTGAATGACACTGTAATGACAGATACATGTCATTATGCATTTGCCCAGACCACAGAATGTACAACACCAAGAGTGAGCCAAAATGTAAACTGTAGACTTTGGGTGACTATGATGTGTCAATGTATGTTCATCAGTTATAACAAATGTACCACTCTGGTGGGGGTTATTAATAATGGGGGAGGGTACCGGAAATCTCTGCACCTTCCTCTTGGTTTCACTGCAAACCTAAAACTGCTCTGAAAAAATAAAGTCCTGGGAAGTTGGGTGGCTCAGCCAGTTAAACATCTGCCTTTAAGTCAGGTCATGATCCCAGGGTCCTGGGCTCTCTGCTCAGCAGGCAATCTGCTTCTCCCTCTCTCTCTGCCCTTCCCCCCTGCTTATGCTCTCACTCTCTCTCTCCCTCAAACAAAGTCTTTTTTAAAAAGTAAAGTCTTAATAAAAACTTTTTTAAAACAATGAACTATAATTTTATATCTAACAGATTTGCAATTTTTTCCTGTTATACCATGTGACCTTAGGGACGTGAAACAGTGGGACCATTTAAACACTGATGGTGATAATACTAACTGGAACAATAAATCTGAAAAATAATTTGACATTATGTAGTAAATACAGAGAAGCTTCTGCTGTTGGAACTATGAATTCCACTTTGATCTTGGCCTAGAAAGACTCTCAGACATGGCATAGGAAGACATGTTCAAGAATGTTTGCAGCAGAATTTTTTGTATAGAATAAACCACAGTAAATACTGAACAACAAATTTTTCCAAACTATAAAAACTATAATTTCATGTGGTTCAGTCTAATAATAGCAACAAAAGGAAACAACAGATATTTATAGTAAATTCCCATGAAAGAACACATTATGAACCATGGCTGCTGAGTTTATCATAATAGATAAATTGCACAAAACTAATGTGGAATAAAAACAACAAACAAAGCAAGTCATAGAAAAATATTAACAGTATTATAGGTTTTATATAAAATCAAAACATATAAAATGAAACCATATATTATTGAGGTATATATAAATTATAAACAAATGAAAAGCAGCAAAAAATCATGATTCCTTTACAGGGGGCTGGGGTTGGATTAGGAATGGTAATACAAGCTTATTTTAAAGGCATCGGTAATATTGTACTTCCTAAACTGAACTGTGGATACATTTTAATTATCATTTACATCTTATTTACATCTTACCTTTACATATCATTTGTATGTATAATATAAAATATAAAAAACTGATAAAGCATAGGTGAGGAAGTGGAAGCTAAGAGCACATGTCGCTTTTTTTGTGGATATTTAGGTGTGAAAGGAGAAGGGGGAACCACAATCAGAATGGGGTTTGGTTTTTCAGTTGAGAGAAACTTGACTACGTTAATATACTGAAAATGAGAGCCTGGTAGGGAGAGAAAAGGTGATTGATGAAGGTGACTGAGGATATAGGCGGAAATGAGAACTAGTTGAAGGCAGAGAGAATAACTTTCTCCAGCAGTGGGTGTTTCTCTTCCCACTCAAATGGAAGGGAATGGTTTACAGTACATGAAGATGGTGGCTGAAGGAGGTCAAGAAGTCAAAACAGTGCTGGTCTGAAGGTCACTGTTTCCTTATGAATTTGAACATCAGCCATCCTTTGAAACTAATAAATAAAATAGCAAGTTAGGGCATCGAGGAGCCTGGCTGGTAGAAGTTTAGAGTGATTTCTGTGAGGCTGAGAAAGAGAAAGTTAAGCTGTGTGTTTTCCTTGGCAGGTGCTGCAAGAGACACACTTGGGCTCAAGGGAATGAATTAATAAGCCTTTGCGGTTTAGGCAGACACAAGTCAAGAGAAGACAAGAAAGGCTTGGAAGGATAGAAAGAAAGAAAACGGAGAGGCAAAAAAAAAAAAAATTGTTAGTACAAGTTGTCTGCATTGACCTTGAAATTGGCTTGGAAAATGGAAGCAAGAAATCAAATGATCAGAGTGCTAAGGTCCCTGATAAATGTGGAGGGGTGACAAGGGTCTTGATGAACAGCATCAAGGAGGATGCTGGAAGGTGGTAACCGGATGTCAGGTGTCCCAAAGTGAAGGTAGAATTTTTATCTGAGGAATGAGAATAAATGGTCTGAATCTGAGGAATGAGAATGAATGAGCTTTGTTGCCCAGCTAGGAGCTCTAATAGTCACTTGTGTATGGGGTGCACACACTGTGGGAGACTAAACTGACTTCCCTTGAGGATAAAGAGAATCCCTGGTCCCAGCTCTACAACGTGGTAGTGAAAGCCCCCTGCCTTCACTCTTATTTTCAATTTAAGAAGTGTTTTCCTAGCTACCCTTCCAATGTTGATTTAAATCTGCACTTTGCCCTTACCTCACTTCTAGCACCTAATCATGACTCATTGTAATACTTGTCTGTCATAGCCACTAGACTGCACTCTGCTTAAAGGAAAAGCATGTAATATTCACCTTTACGTCCACAATATTTAAGAGGGCCCCATATATAAAAGATGCTCAGTAAATGTTTACCAAATAAATAAATGGAAGGAATAGAGCAATATTAACAAATGGAAAAGACTGTGAAAGTGAGGGAATGACACCTGTATTTTCGTATTGGTGGGTGAGTTTGTGTGTGTGTGTGTTTCTTGCAAGAGTTGTTAAAATAAAGATGCCCCAGAGAGCAGTTACGAAGTCTAGTCATCTGAGAAGGTTGGGAGTGAGAAACATGTTAGTCTGAAACTCAGGAACAGTCAGGAGAAAAATAATAAAGCATGATAGAAGTAATAAAACCATCACAATAACTTTGCCGAGTACCAACGAAGGAGGAAATGCTAAGAGTCCCCACTGGTATATTCTGAAATTAATAGCGATCCAAATACCTCCTATGAAGTTTTTCATTAAAAACACACTTCCATAATCTAAGTACTGTAGACTCTGAACTCAACAAAGGAAGCCTTGTTTTACAGTGTTGGAAATTAGAGTTCTATGAAATCAAGTTTATCTTTAGAAGGAGGTTTTAGGAAACCTGAAAGAACTGGTAATAGCAAAGTAAACAAGCAGCAGATGTTGCCTCAAGGAGATCCTGGATAAATTTGTATTTTGATATGAAGCTAATGAAACAGGCGGTGTCATTGGTATGATTTGTGCAAAATTTATACATTCTCTTTCTAATCTGCAGGGTGGAACTTCCTTTTAATTTCATGAATAGCTGAACAATTTTAATAATATTAAGTGTGCTTTTAGATTTAATAGGCACAAAAAAATACCAGAAGAGATTTTAGAAGTACAAATCTTCCTCTTTGTTCAAATGAAGCATTTCTCATGAAACAATCTGCTCTAGTCCTTATAATTACATCTGCCCAGAAGATATGCCTAGAGAGATAATAAATAATAATCTAATAGTATATGTGATATGCAAGTTTGTAAACTGTAAGGAAGTCCATGATGTCATGACAACATTGCTATGCTAGACGTCCTATAAAGATTTAAAGATAAATAAACAATAAATAGAAGATAACCTATTCTCTAGTACTGAGGAGATTTATGGAATTTTAGAAATAAATAAAATCTTATAGAACTTTTATTTCAATATCCTAACTTTTTATATGAAAAAACAAAGGGAGATTAATGTTTGATGGCAGAATTCAGACAAAGGTCAGATCTTCTGTACTTCAGGACTATGCTTTTCTCCCCTTCTTTTTTGCCTTATACAATAGTCCCCCTAATCTTTGGTTTCAGTTTTGAGGTTTCAGTTACCCACAGTCAACTGTGGTCTGGAAGCAGATGAGTTCTGATGACACACCCTCGCTTAACGCTAAGGCACAATGCCTACATCATTCACCTCAATGTACCTCATCATATAAGCATTTTATCATCCCACAGCATCACAAGGAGAAGGGTTAGTGCAGGATAATCAGGAACTTTGAGATACAGAGACCACATTCACATAACTTTTATTACAGTATATTGTTATATTGTTTTATTTTATCATTAGTTATTGTTGTTACTCTCTCACCATGCCTAATTTATAAATTCAACTTTGCCATAGATATGTACGGATAAGAAAAAAATATAGTATCTATAGGGTTCAGTTCTATCTATGGTTCAGGCATCCCAGAAATCCTATCAGCCGAGACTTAAAACGAAGCAGAGAATTGATATTCATAAAGGTTCTCCGATAAAATATTTAATTGATCTGCCCCTTTTCCAAAAACAAACACATAATTTTCATAATAAAGAAATTCAACTATGCAGTGATATTCCACTACTATAAATTATTTAAAGCACCGAATGCTAAACCATTGGGCCAAAGGTTATAAAGAACCACAGTCGACTACTTGGAGAGCCTCTTTGGGTTGGGAAGGCTGGATGTTTAAAAGAAGCATGGCTAAAACCCATCTATTGTTCTGACTTCCCCTAATGGTCACATAAACCCGGAAATTTCTTTCTCCCTTCCTCCCCAGATTAAAGATCTGCTAGGGTTGAAAGCAGAATTTAGAATGTCAGACCCACAAAAATGTAATGGTTTGGGAATATTTAATCTTGGTAAACTGTTAAAAAGATCTGAGTAGGTATTTGGTTTCATTTGGGACTAACAGCAGTCTCCAAGCCAGAAGAACTCATCAAGGCGTTTAATAGCCACTCCAAATAAATTTTGGCTTAAAGAAAAAAAATGTAAAAACCAGACTTATAAAAATTTATCAGATGATAAAGCACTATATATATATCTATATATATCTACAATTTGGCCCTCAAATATTATGTTTTATCTATATATTCCGATCTTCTTTGAAAGAAGATAAAATTTTGTCACTTCTCAGATGGTAACTACACTTGTGGTGAAGATAGCATAATGTATATAGACTTGTCAAACCACTATGTTGTACACATGAAACTAAGGTAAACATTGTGTGTCAACAGTACTTCAGTAAAAAATAAAATGAATAAGAATACCAGACAATATACTACAGAAGAGCACACAAAGATTTTTTTTTTACAATATCATTGACAATAGGAGAAATTGGAAACAAGGATATAGAAATGATTAAATAAATGATGACTTGGCTAAATATAAAAAAATAAATTTTAGTCAATTCTTTCAGCAAAAAGAAACTTCCAGTCTAATGTTTGCTCCTCAATCTCCTTCCTGGTGCAGGAATAATAATTAACCTGTTCTAAGCAAAGTTATATTGCTTTCCTCTCTACCTCCTACTTAACGCAATCTGTTAAGAATTTGGCTTTGAGAAAATTATCTCCAGGCTCTTATCCAATAAGAGTCACTAAGTCATTTATTATGTACTCAGTGCCTTAATTGTAGGGCAAAGTGTATTTTATAGCTTGAGAAGTATATAAAATATAGGCAGAAATCTTGATGTCCGAACTATTTTCTATAGAGTTTTACATCAATTGGCCCATCAACATCCTGTAGATAAAGTAATGTGCAAAACTTCAGAGCAAATTTCACTGAAATGTTGAGCTCCCCGAGATGATAGCTTACTCATTGCTTTATCCCAACTGTAAAGAGCCAGACACACAGATAGTTGTGCTTAATAAAGAGTGAATGGGGAAGGGATGGAGGCTTCCTGACTGTGAATCTGTGATAGCATCTTCAGACGACTGTTCCTAGTAAGGACGGGCTCACAAACATCATTCGGTGTTTCTCTCTTTTACCTTTCTTACAGTTGTGGGCCACATAATGAAGAAGGTTGGCAGACGCTAAATTTGCTACTCTGTAACTGGATTATTGACCCTAAAATGATTTTTTTTTCCTGCAAGGAAAATTAGAGGCTGGCTCTTTTTTTTTCTTTTTTGTTTTTAAGAATACAGGTTCTGCATTTACTGTCTACTTTTCAGCAGAGTATACTTTGCAGTTCCTATCACCTTTGGCCACCCTATCAGTGCTCCTGCTATTTACTTCACCCAGGAGGAGGTATATGCCTACCTCGATTTTTCCTGAAGGATGTCAATTTCTATTTTTTCTTCCACTAAAAGAGCCATTATTACTCTAAAGCCAGACACTTGGACTGACTGATCCAACGTGTTTTTCAAATCCATTTCTCCCCTGCCTGTCACTGCCACAGGACAGTAAGAGTTAAAACTCAATTTCCCAGCCTCTCTTTCAGCTGAGTGATCACGTGACACTGTTCTGCCCAATGAGATGCAAAACTCATTGCTGCTAGTGTTCTCTATGCCCTTGCCTCCTTCTTCCTGCCTGGAGCATGGATGGTAGAGTAGCCTTCCTGCAAGCTTGAAGATTAAAATCTTATGCTAAGGTTGGCAAAGCAGAAAGCTGTAACAAGCCCAGAACACTGACCACATTGTGGAACCATGGCACCAGCCTTGGAGGACCTCTCTGAACTTCTTTTTATGTAAGGAAAATTGATCTCTTTCACTGTAATTTTGGATTTATACTGCTAAACACAATCTTAACTGATACACTGGAATAATGTACTTTTGGTGTGGAGGTCAATAACGTTAGGATGATTTTCAAAAAAATAAATATTTACAAATGATTTTTTTCCCTCTGATAGGTAAGCAAACAGAGAAAATGCCTCATTAAGATAATTTTGTAAGAAAAGGCAGTTTCTTTTGTTCTGTTGAATATAGGTACCAGAAAATTGATAGCTGTTCTCATTCATCTGAAACAGTATCTGAGGGGCTTCTAAACCCACAGCTTTATAAACCAACTCTGGGATTTATTGTGAATAACTTTACTGAATTATCTGCTTCTGCACTTAATCTGTTGTGATATGTTATTTTTGTTGAAATTTTTAAAGAAAATCCCACTTTATATTCAAATATGGCTGAAAAGGGGAGTATTTTAATAATAGCTTCTTAAAAGTTAATTGCAGTATGGAATATGAAACTGTCAGTAAACTCTTTCTACTTTTTTAGATCAAAGGCCATTGGTCTCTCTTGCACTTTGAATGGATCTTTTGCCCATGCGTACCTTTGTAACATCATGTAATGGTCATTTAGAAAATATTGGCTAAGTGAGTTATGTTGCTTTTCTAAATGTTGACCCATTTCATCATGTAACATAGAAAAATCACAGTCAATAATATGATATTGATTATATCAGAAAAGTCCTTAAGTATTGGGAAGCTGTTAAGCTTACAGTGATGGATACCAGTTTCCCAAAATTCTTCCATTGGAAAGCTCAGATTTTATCACTGACTAAAATACTACCAGTTGTTTTCCTTGAAGTAACAGGCTCACTTTGATCATTTTCAAGGGAATGTCTGTCCAATATACAGCTTTGAATAACCATAGCCCTTTGTCAGTCATTCTTTCAAGTAAAAATGGTGTTGCATGACAAAAGTAACAATGCAGCTTAGAATTCAATCGATAGCACAAGTGCTTGTCCTTAAGGCACTCATCATACTTGGTATGCTTTAGGCTTATTTCCTGTTGTGTCATAGAGAACATTAAAAACACATGCACTCAAGGACTGATATTTAGTAAAGTCATTTTTACTGCTTCCTCAAGGACATTCTAAACTAAATATTTTTGTCTTTTTTTTTCTTTTTTACAGTGAATATGTGGTAGCAAAGAAAAACAGAGACAACTGGTACAGTTTGGGGTCACCTCCTCGATTCTACTAAGGCACCAAGAGTTTTACCCACTACTGTTTTTATACCATCAGTGCAAATGTCAACACAACATAAAAAGCAAATAATGTCTTAGTATTACGAAAATACTTTTGAAGCCAGGAACGGCCACAGATGTGCATCACATTTTGAGTACCACTACCATACAGACTATTAAATGGACCAATAATTAAACCAAAAATACAAAATATATCAACAAAAGCTATTGCCCCAGAAACCCAAGTTATTCACAAAACAACAAAAAGGGTCAGTGATTCATGAAGAATGAATTCTTTTGCTGAAATAATTGTCCCTGTATTCTAGAAACAAGTTATTATATTAAAATTTTTATTTTTCTTCTAATATAAGTAATATAGGCTACTATTTAGAAAAGCATGAAGAAAAAAATTAGCTGTCTGCTAGCACACCCACAGATTAACCGTTGTTGACATTTGGCATATTTTCTCAATACTATAAGATTTTAACTTATTATTTAAAATTCTCTCAAAACATAACTGCTGTTGGTGGTAAAATGTCTTGTTTTGAAGTGATACAATAATTTTCCAATAATTTCCGTAGGGTTAGATAGCTTATTGCCAATTTTCTTCTATTATAGGCTTTGCTAACAACGTGGAATATATATGCACATTTGGCCATTATTAGATTTCATCAGACATTTTAATTTAGTCATGTTCTGATATTTCATTGTGGCTTTAATTTGCATTTTCTTTATAAAGAATGACAGCAAATTTTTCATGTGCCTACTTACCACTCATATATCCTCTTTTGTATAAATATTAACATTTTTGTTATACTTTTTCTCTTATATTTTTATGATACATGTTTTCTGAAAAGTTTGATTCTGTTGCATATGCCATTTTGTATCACAGTTCTTTTTCTTTAGAAAATGTGTTGTGACTTATTATAGAATAAATATTGCTCATGGGAAATAGAGAAAAGAATGAAGAAAACATAAAGTGCCTCATAATCTGACCACTAAGAGATAACCACTGCCAGCTCCTTAGTTTATTTTTCCAGTCTTTGCCTTAGGCAATTTTCCATTATTGAATCAATATTGCATATTAATTTTAGCGTCCCGTTCCTTTGTTCATTTCAATACCTTATCATGAACATTTTTGTGCATTGTTAAGTATTCTTTCCACATCACTCTCTCTTCCTACACCATGCACAGGAAATTAAAGTTTACCTAGGGCAAATACATGCAAAGTAATAAATAATAGAGAACTCCATTTTATAAGGTAGGTATTGGGGAATAGGACGAAGTTGACTTAAGTGCTAGGGAAACTCGCTAAGAGCTAGAGCTGTCAGGAAAAAACAGGGAAGATGAGAGATGAGTTAGGCCTTGAGGGAATGGCAGGTGTGTGAACCAGGGAGCAAGGAGCAAAGATACAGAGGCAGGAGGGAACAGGGCTGTGTTGTGTTACGGTAAGGTGGGTTTCGCCAAGGACTCAGTGAGGAGAGCAGCAGAATAGGTCTACTTTAAAAGATATGGGAGTGGCCAAATTTCAGAGGTCCTTTCAAGATTGGTTCCCTGTAGAACTGAAATGTGTTTGGAATTATATCAAATTTAATGATCGGTGGGAGAAAGGACAACTTAACAAGGCACTTGTTTTTGATAACATGAAAAACAAAACACCACATGCACACTACCATTTCCAGAAAAGACAATGAGATCATGGCTGTTGCTAGAAATTGTATAAGCCTCCTGTGGTGAATGGCACTTATATTTTGTAATTTTATGCTAATGACAAATACATAGGATGGGTGTTGTTATTATTACTTGTACAACTATGATCACAGCAGTTTGTAAAATGAATAAACTTAGTCCATATAGATTGAGCTTCAATCTATGGGTCTCTGGGAGCCTGGGTGGCTCAGTTGGTTAAGCACCCACCTTCAGGTCAGGTCATGATCCCAGGTCCTGGGATCAAGTCCCAGGTAGGGGTCCTGCTCAGCCAGCAGCCTGCTTCTCCCTTTCCCTCTACTCTTCCCCCCCACCACTCATCATCTCTCTCTCTTGCGAATGCACGAACGCTCTCAAATAAATAAATAAAATCTTTAAAAAAATAAATAAGGGATGGGTCTTAACCCTGGCTACATATGAAAATCAAATATGGAGCTTTTAAAACTTTCAGTGCCTACTTCTATACCTTCTGCTCTGAATTTCTGATTTAATTAATCTGTAAAGGGACTTAATCGCCGATCTCCCCCACCCCCCAACCCCGTAATCCTCACGCATTTGAGAACCACACTGCTTCACCACCAGTGTTCTTGGGATGATGGATGATTATGGAAAGCATCAAGACACTTTCTCCAGGACATGCTTAGATTTGAATTCTTAATTTGATTACTTTCTTGAACACATGTTGAATTTCTCCATGAAATTTATTTTCAAGAAATGTATACATGGATACGTTTTCTGCATCTTTCATATGTGAGAATATCTTTTTTATTTTACACAAGAAGGATAATTAAGGTAAATGTGGTCTTCAGTGGACCAATATTTACTAAAATTTTATAGATACTTCTTCATTCTCTCTTCTGGCATTTAGAGTTGCAGAAGGCAAATCCGATGCAAGCATTTTTTTCTCTTTAATTAATTTAGATTGCTTGTTTATTCTTGAAATTTGATCCTTTCTAGCTGTCATCTCATTTTTTTCATCTCTTCATTCTTTGATTTTTTCTGATAAGTTCTGAGAAAGCATCTCATATTTAAACTCTGATTCAACATTATACATTTTTTATTGCTTCACTGACTCCAATAAAAATTCAAATACTCCTATGATATTTAATTCTAAGATCCTAAAGTTTCCTTATCTGACATATATAGCTTCTCATTGCTGCCTTTTGATTTCTGGCCCTTGTTTCATGTACTTCATATTCTTTTGCTACTATTGATTATGTCAAGCCGTATTAAAAAATACTTTTCTTAAGTTCTTGGGATAGTAGTTACTTTCCGATGTACTGAAATCTATGTTCCCTTCTTTTGTTTTGTTTTCCTTTCTTTACTCTTAATGAAACAAACTGTGGTTAGACTCAATGTCAACTGATAGGCATATGGATTTCCCAGCCTGACATTCAGTGTCTGTGGGAAGCTAGCTATAAATTAGCTAGAAGGCAGGTCAATAAATGTTCCTTCTAGCCCAATCCTTAAGTTTCTAAGAACCAGTCTTCGTCATAGTGATTCTGTCTGTATTGGGCTGATCTGGGATACTATACTTCCTGGGTGATAATATCCCAAACAGATTTAATGAATGTAAATTTATAACATCCAGTTAGAATTGTTACAAGGGTTTCTTGAGTCTTTACCTCAACCTATATCACTTTTATCTCTGGGATCAATACACAATGTGATAATGCTATTTACTCCTCCCTCCCTTTCTTCAGTTGCCAGATGAAGTACAAGATGCCCAGTTAAGTTTCAATTTCAGATAAACAACAAATAATTTTTAAGCATAAGTCTTTCCCACAAGTATTTGGTATGTACTTAGACTAAAAAAATTATTTGTAGTCCCCACTTCCTATTTGGGACACTGTTATAGTAGAATATTGTTTGTAGTTTATGCAAACTTCAAATTTAACTGGTCACCCTCTGATGGTATTTGCTAAATTTGGCAAACCTTGCTTCTCTCAACTTGTTTTCTGGGACCATCAGTCTCTAATTTGTATAAGAAGAGCTGTATTCATGGCAGTGAGTATATGTGAGGCACGGAAGGCTCTCCGACTACTTCTATCAGGCAGCACACCCATGCAGGAGAGGGACAGCTGCTCAGTTTTTTCACTGGTATAGCCCTGGTGTTTTTGAGCCAAAGGACAAATGGTGTGGAGATTTCTCTGCTTTTTTCAGGCTGGGCAGCTTGCTGTGTTGCAAAGTCCTGGCAGCAGTGGTTTTCAACTGCATTTTTCAATCCAATTCTATCCATCTTGCAATTGGATGTAAGAGCTCCCAGATTCTAAAAATTCAAGTTTTTGGTGGCTTTCGTTAGTTTTTATCTTTTTGTGTGACAAATCAGGAGAGGCTGACTCTGGGGATATTAGCCAGACGTTACTGGAAATCAGACTCCTGGCACTATTTACTCTGTGTGTGTGTGTGTGTGTGTGTGTGTGTGTGTGTGTGCTTGCATGCTTGAACTACAACTTCAGAAGGATTCTTAGAAGCCCAAAACGAAGGAGACAATTATTTTTGGCTTAATGAACCCTGCCAAAATGGAATCAACTGTGATATCTAAATCTGTCTCCACAACAGCAAGGCAGCCTTTTCTGGAATAGGTTATAGTGTTGCTGGATACAAGATTATGTTGCCTAAAGTGTGCATTCCAGGTGGTGCTGTGTTTCACTTTTTGAGCTCTTACCCTATAACTGAGTGTCCACAGATATGTATTGTAGTCATTCAGGGCTGTTTGGCCCAGGATTGCTTTTGTCCTAATATGGAATAGCCTGTCAAAGGTCTGCTCATCTTTTGCCTGTCTTATAGCTACCCAACACAACACAGGCAATTTTTACAAGAATTTCTTCTTCCAGCTACTCTTGGGAAATAGTCAGTCATGCCATCCCGACATAACTTAAAATCATACCTAGATGAAAATCATACCATCTGCCACTGGCTGTTTGGCAATCCTCAGGGCCCATGAAAACAGGCAAAGTATAAGAAAACTTCTTCAGAACTGCTCTTGACACTCTTAGTTCAACCAGTTCTCAGCTACCAGTTCTTCTTAAATAAGTCATGCATTTAGCTCAGTTCAAAGTCTGACAGAGGTCACAGATCTTGCTTTTGTGTAAATGTGTAATGCCTCCACTGAGTTTCCCAAGCACAGGCCAACACACCTGCTTTGCCCATTTGATTTCCTCCAGCTGGCTTCCCATTTGTCTTGATTTACTCTCAAGGTTTTTGAGGAAGCCTACTCATTTAATTCATGAAGATTATCTTTTTATGGCTGTGTTATTTGGTCAGCAGAACACAAATTTGGTGATAATTATATTTATTTGTAGAACAAGATGATGGATTTCTTTTGTAAGGAATAATATACTGCTTCAGAGGCAAAGACTGATGAGAACTCACGCGGAAAGAATCCTTCCTTCTGCGGCCCTTTGTCAGAGGTGTTGAGATGAGCTGGGGTGATGCCACATAACCTGCAACCCTGCAAGCCCTTTTTGGAACTTCTCACAATGAGGACAGGCTGTTCGGAGAAAACAGACCTCTTGAGGAGAACTGGTAAATAGAAGGGTGCTCATTTGAGATCCAGAAATGGAGAGATTAAAAAGAGAGTTTTGACTTGGATCCAGGCCTGGGCCCAGTTGGTTCTTTTCTGTCCCCATTCTAGAGGGACTCATTGTTGTCAGTGGAAATACGCTCTGCTGAGTAAGAAGGGGAAGTGGAAAAATCCTGACATGAGTGACTCACCTCCATGAATTTCACTTCCCTTGATCAGTAAAATGAAGCCAATAATTCTGCATTTGCTGAGGTAAGGGCGAAGCTGCTGAAAGAAAGAGATCACAAAATATAATGCTTTTAAAAAGACAATGGCTTAAATTAGAGGTTTGTTTCTCTGCTTCTCATGTAAATGTTTTAAGATGGGCCTTGGAAGCTGGGTGGGCAGTGTTGTTCCTCTAAGCCATTGAGGAGCATATATACCTTCCATCATGGTGCTGGGTCATTCCTAAGACATGGTGCACATTCACAAGGACAAAGCTGGGTCTCAGTAAATCCAGGCAGCCTAATGGAGGGGGAAAGAGGAAGTCCAGGATGAATAATTTTAAGAAAGTCTGACATGCAAAGGTTTGGCTCTTCCCCTCACAGCCCATTGGTCATGTGACTAAGTTCTCAGCGACGGGATGTGAGCGTAAAAGCATGGAATGCTCCAAAATGTAATCTCAAACAGGGAGGCTATGTGCCCAGAAAAAAAAGGAGGGATGGGATTTTGAGGGCAAATAGCTACTAACCAGAAATCCCAATCTCAAGAGCTAGATGTAAAGGTTAAATATTTAAGATAATATTTTTTGGAGTGCTAAGCACATGCTAATACAGAGTATTACCAAGAGCCTACTGCTCAACTAATAAACACTTTGGTAATTATTAGTAATAATAAGAAAAAAAAAGCAGGGGGGATTAGAAGTGATGTACAGCTCTAAATACAGCCATGAGGGAAATGGAAAGAACTGAGCCAGATCTGAGAACACCTGAAATTTAAATAACTCTCATTCCTGGATGGTTTAATTAACTGAGTGTCAAAATGGAGGTGGGGTATGGAATAATTCTCCTTAAGGACCTGTCTAAAACTATGACAAGATGAGGAGTGATTCCTTTTTGGGTAGAGGGACCACGGCTCATACTTTCTAAGACAGTTCTTTGGAAATTACAGGTGGTAGATAATTGCTAGTCTATTAGTTGCGTTCAACCATAGTCAGCATTGAAAGTCCTAAGGTAATAAGCTTAAAAGCAGATTAGATTCTGACTGGGGCCTGTCAGTTGAACTGTTCATGTATGAATTTCTGAGTAAGGCATTCTCCAATTATTGTGATTTCTCTTTCTGTAACTTTGAAACAATCCAAGGGTTTGGATGGTATATGCTTGATAATACATGTGAAATGTTTGAATCATACAAAATCCATTTAAAAACTTGTGAAGTATCACTGTGCCTTAAGATAGAAAAAATGAACATTTGGGGAGTTGTTTAACAAAAACAAAGTTTTGTGGGAAATAAAATCCACAACAGACTTCTATTTGTGTAACTGTGCTTAGTTATAAACTCAATACCATTTGTTATAATTTACGAAATTTCAATTCTTACTTTAACAAAATATATATACATATTTATATGACTATAAGGATACACGATAAAAATGAAACGCAGGTTATTTCTGGTGGGTGTAGATATGGAGGGTTGTTATGCTCTTTATCTTTCTCCAGTATTTTCTATCCTTTTAGAAGGAGATAATTAATGGGGGGAACTGGAGGGTGGAAAGAATAAGACTTGAGACAATCATAACTTTTAATAGATCTTCTACTACAAATGTTCCAAAAGGCTTTTCACATTGTCTCTAATCAAAACAATCCAGTATCCCCATTAGGTGACTAGGGGAAGTGGGTACAATGTTGGTTGTTTTTTCAAGTATAAAACTAAAGCATAGAGTTATTATGTATGGTCCCCAAGACAGTGGTGGGAACAGGACTGGAACCTGTAACAAGTTCATTCAAGGCCCCAAAACTCATGAAATGTATTGTTCACAGAAACATTATGAGTGCAAAAGACGGACATTTCCTCTGCCATTGTTTCTTTCCTTAATGCTCCCTGGTGCCCCATACTCTTCCAGGAAACAGCTCCCCACTCCTTCCGCTTGGTGAACATCAAAAGGCTTAGAAGCCATTTATGTATCCATATGTGTTCATTGTGGAGACTGAAACCAAATTGAGTTTCAAGTTTCAAGCAGGAATTCCAGCAAGTGTGGCAAGGCTACTCTGGGATATGAAGGGAAGGCTCATTTTCCATTTCCAGCAAAATCGAATGTAATCAATGTCCAATAAGAGATTTGTCTTTTAAATTTGACTCCATATTTCCAGAATAGGATTCATTGTCTTTATGGTTTCTTCAAACACCTTCATACTACAGATTGAAATCTCTGCCAATGAATTTTGAATACAATAACTTAGTCCGGGTTGAGCGGGGGCGAGTATAAATTTGTAGTTGTAAATGAAAAGTACTTATTTAGGAAGTCTTACTACAGAATAGTGTTGCTTTTCTGGCTCAGAGTTCTGGTCTCACTCCTTACATTTGCTCTCACCCAAATATTATTTTCTATTTTTCATAAATTGGTAACAAAAGTAATTTTGTTAATACAAAATTGTAAAAGTGGTTATATTGATACACAAGAAGAGAATGTGTTATAGTCTTGTCCTATATACATAACTATGATTTAATTTACCTATTATGGAGGGAAGGGGGAATGGAGTACAGGAGATACTACCAAACCTACAGCTTATCCTGCCTTTTTGAGAAGTTTTTCTTTTATTTGTCTTTAAAACCTTAGGTGAAACATGTTTAATTTCCTATTTCTATTACTTGTCTACAACTCAGCAATGTGATAAGACAGGGGGACAATGTATGACTGAAATATCCTCTAGTAAGGTAAATGTATATTCCTAATCATCTTTTTGTGGGGCCCATTTGAACCAATATTTCTGGGGGTTCTTTGGTCACAAAAACTTTACTCTTAATGATGAAATCAAATCTGGTTTGTACTTCATGAAACACCTGTTCTGAGGCATTGTTAATTGGTATTATACAAAAACTAGCCAATCTCAATTTTTCAGAAGTACACACCCACACACACAAATACCTATGAACATACTCCAGCAAATGAAACATAAATCCAAGAAAAGAGCTATGGAAATAAGAAATAAGGTTGACCAAGAAACCAGGAAAACTAACACCTGCCTAAATAACTGTTGAAAGGAAGGCTGTGCAGCTAAATGCCGGAGTTAAAGGATTCTTTAAAAAGAGGGATACAAGGGCAGCACTTGACTGGCTCAGCTGGAAGAGCATGCAACTCTTGATGTTGGGGTCATGAGTTCAAGCCCCACATTGGGTGTAGAGATTACTTAAATAAATAAAACTTATTTAAAAAATAGGGGTACATGGGGACTTATTTCAGAAAGGGTATAATTAGCCTCTGTCTACCTTCCTGGTATCTTTAGATTTAAGTATGAAAATAATATCATGGTGCATCTTAGAAAGAAAAATGAGACCAGGAATCTGGGAACCAGGCCCAAAATAGGAAGTGAGAGGTCGTTGCTAGGTCAACAAGGAGTCATCTATGAATTATGAGTAGGCAAAAATCATGCAGATTAAATTTGGACAATCCGAAGTCAATGTATGTATTTATTTATAACATAAAAAATTTGTTGTTTGTTTTCTAGAAAGGGGTTATTACTTTGTAGGGTGGAAAGAATATTTTCCGTTCTGGGGAAATGCAGACAGATTGTAGAGCACTGCTGTGAGTTTTCTAGACCATGTTTCTCTTTAAGGCAATAGTCCCAGGGAATGACAAGAACAGTATATGTCATGATCTTGGCAGCCTAAGAAAAAGTCTGGTTGAAGCTTAACACCCTGCTCCATTCCCCAAAACACACAAACAGCTCTGTAGGAAATATACAGAATTATTGTCTTTGGATGATGACTTGGTTTCCTCTTTTTTATACTGTTCCATAGTCAGCAAATTTAGGTTCATGGTTATTTATTTTTTACTTGTGGAAAGGTGAAATGATGCCTTACTTTGTTATTTAATAAGGAATCATGAAATACTTACACATATTTTGAAAAATACAATTTTCTACCAGTGTATCAGGGAAAGAGACAAGAAGGTTGCACACCAGAAATGTCTGCATTGAAACATTTGAAATGTAGACTGAAGAAATTTAGCTAATTTTCTAGTTGTAGCTTTGATAAGACAGGCTTAGGCATGGTTAAAACATGTTAAGCTACCTTAAGAAATGTGATATTAAAAAAACTTTACTTGGTTTTCTATTTCATATTACCTAGGCTTTTGTGCTTGATGGCCTCTTTCTATAGCTACACTATTTATATAGAAGTGAATGTTCACTCAAGAACTTGTGTGATCAAAATCTATTATCTCTAAATATTTAAAGTTTTCCCTAAATTCAAATGTCTATCTTTTTCTCTCAAAATATGTGTAAGGGCATTGTGAGTGCCCTGAAATCCTTTTGGTATGCCATGAAGGAAAAAAAAAAAAAGAAAAACTTACTGTAAGATGATGCTAAAAATTCATAATGTTGAAAAGCCTCCTATGATCTATATATGCTTGAGAGAAGATAAGAAACCACAATCACTTTCTTCCTGGCAAACACCTTAACACACAGGCATCTTTACAAGAGGCAGCCCACGGAATGGAGGAAGATATTTGCAAATGACACTACAGATAAAAGACTAGGATCCAAGATCTACAAAGAACTTCTCAAACTCAATACACGTGAAACAAATAAGACATACAAATGGCTAACAGACACATGAAAAAATGTCTAAAATCATTAGCCATCAGGGAAATTCAAATCTAAACCACCTTGAGATACCACCTTATGCCAGTTAGAACGGCAAAAATTGACAAGGCAGGAAACAACAAATGTTGGAGAGGATGTGGAGAAAGGGGATCCCTCTTTCACTGTTGGTGGGAATGCAAGCTGGTACAGCCACTTTGGAAAACAGTGTGGAGGTCCCTTAAAAAGTTAAAAATTGAGCTACCCTATGATCCAGCAATTGCACTACTGGGTATTTACCACAAAGATACAGACGTAGTGAAGAGAAGGGCCATACGCACCCAATGTTCCTAGCAGCATTGTCCACAATAGCTAAATTGTGGAAGGAGCCAGGATGCCCTTCAACAGATGACTGGATTAAGAAGATGTGGTCCATATATACAATGGAATATTACTCAGCCATCAGAAAGAACGATTACACAACATTTGCAGCAACATGGATGGGACTGGAGGAGATAATGCTAAGCGAAATAAGTCAAGCAGAGAAAGACAATTATCATATGGCTTCACTCATTTATGGAACATAAGAAGTAGGAAGATTGGTAGGAGAATAAAGGCAAGAAGAAGGGGGGGCAAACAGAAGGGGGAATGAAACATGAGAGACTATGGACTCTGGGAAACAAACTGAGGGCTTCAGAGGGGAGGGGGTGGGGGTTTGGGATAGACCGGTGATGGGTATTAAGGAGGGCACATATTGCATGGTGCACTGGGTGTTATATGCAAATAGTGAATCATGGAACATTGCATCAAAAACTGGGGATGTACTGTATGGTGACTAATATAACAAAATAAAAATTAAAAATAAAAAAAATAAATGTCAAAACAAGCAATTATAAAGAATATACCTACCCTAAACCTTTAAAATCTCAAATCTTTAAAATGCCTTGCCCTTGTTGCATCATTACTAAAGGGATAAGGATGCACTCTATTTGGGGAGTCTGGGAGATCGTGCCTCCCACCCTGAGATGTTGATGTTCCTTTTCCACACCTATAGGAACCCTATCTCTGGCATGACCTTAGTTATATATACTTGTCTTCATTCCTTTGAAATTATGACTCCACACACACCCCTATAAACTTCATTCAAAGGAAAAGAAAGAGGGGCACCTGGGTGGCTCAGTCAGTTAAGGATCTGCCTTTGGCTCAGGTCATGATCCCAGGGTCCTGGAATCAAGCCCCGCTTCAGGCTCCTTCTTCAGCGGGGAGTCTGCTTCTCCCTCTGCCTGCACATCCCCCTGCTTGTGCTCTATGTCTGTCAAATAAATAAATTAAAATCTTTAGAAAAAGGGGGGGGATAAGAGACATCTTTCTACATGGCCAATTGTTTATCCATTCACCCTCAACCTGCCTTCTCTCTCCTCCTTGTCTTCCAGCAATATCATCATCATGCATTGAATATCTATGATCACCAAGCACCAGGCCTGGTGCTCATATTATATACTCTCTGTTTTCCATGTTGACATCTTAAATTCTCTTATTTAGCCCTCCTCCGCTCAGAGAACTGCCTTTGGTTTCTATGTCTTTAGAAATGTTCTCTCATCCAACTACAAGAACCTTCTTGGGCAAGATGGAGGTGACAGAAAATATGGCATAGTAGAAACCACGAGCTCTGCATCAGAGAAACTTAGGTTAAAACCTTGGCTCCTCTATTTACTACCCCTGGGAACTTAGATGAGTTGCTCTCTCTCAACCTCAATTTTCCTACCTAGTGTATCTGTTAGTATGCTGGCTTCACAGCGCAGTTAGAGGCATTCAATGAAATATAATATAAATGGTCTTACACAGTGCCTAGAACAGGGGAAACAATAACAATAAATAGTAGTAATCCTAATGCTCAGAGGTAGTTTCCACTTCAGTTGATGGCAGCTTCAGAATGGCTAAGTGACACTTTGAGCCCTCTCATGGGCACATGCATTATGTGAAGAGCCTGCTCAACATGTTCTAACTGTAATAATGAATAAATAAATGAAGCACAGTCTACACTACTAGGGTTTCTCTTATTATAAATGTTATTTAAGAAAGCCCTCTCTTTTCCTCTTCTTTTGGTATATAAATTAATTGCAGTTTTATATCCTCCCCATCCTTTTGTTTGATCTTCTCTGCAGTTTCTTAAATTGAAAAATACCAATAATTTAGATTAGCCATAACTAAATCATGGTTTTCCTTCCTTTTGTCATTTCCTTCCTTTTCATCTTCTTGCAATTTAAACTTTCCACATCCTAGAGTGAGAAATACGAGTTCCCAGTTTTTCCATAGCCTCAATAAGTGTTTTAACGGACTGCTTGAACCAATGAATTTTAATGGTTTCCCCACATCCTCCTGAAGATTTTCATATTTAGCTTTTCTTTTTGTCTGGTGTCTTTAATATCCCAGTCCCAACCCTGAGTTGTAATGAATTGAGCCTGTGGTATCAATACTAGAAGACCTATTTCTTAGTTTAAATGGTAGCAATGATACTTTGCAACTAAAACTAATTTTTGCATTATTTTCACGCAGTTCTTTCTCATTGTCTTTTTTTCTTATTTGCTTATTCTGAAATGAAAACTCCTAAAATATTTTTCTCTTTACCCTTAGTGGTACCCAGATGCGACAAAGGGATCTAGAATTAATCCTTAACTTTCCCAATAAACTGGGACCCAAAAGGTACCAGTTTTAAAGATGTTTTTTCCATATTTAAATCTTACTCAAAATCCTACTCAAACCTTTTCTAGAGAAGTTGCACTCTGGGCATGTCATGTTTTTACCAAAGTGTTTAAGCTTTGTTTTTATTATGTCAGGGATATGACTTGTGAGTTTTCCTTTAGCTCTGAGAGAAAGTTGACCTTTTGTGCTAATTCCACTTCCTGGTGACTCAGCCTTCTTTCTCTTGGGCTTGTCTCTTTGCTCAGTGCCAATAACTTCTCACATTCCACTGATTGAGCACCTACCTCTCCTTATCCAAGTTCTTCTTTAAACCCATTTTACCAGCCCCAACCTTGACACAGTGACTTCTTTGCATGGCCAGTGACTTAATTTTTCAAAGCCTTGGTTTCCACTTAGGAAAAAGTAAAATGAAAATAAAAATAATATACAATTGATCATCCTGCTGGAGTATATTAAGTGGGAAAAAAATACAAATGAGAGTTACTAGCAATGACAACCTCCTCCAGGAAGGAGGTAATGGTAATGGTAAAATAATGAGAATTCATTTTATCACAAAAATTCAACATCTGGGAAGCAACAAATGGGGAGTAATTTCTTTTGCCCTATCGTTTTCCTCCAGGAATTTGGCCTGTAGTTATCCAGGTTCCATTTTTCTTTATGTATTTCCAGTATTTATGTATTTCTTTATGTATTTCCAGTTCAAAATAGTAGAATGGAAAGAAGCAAAAAATAAATTTTCTCAAGACTTTTCAAAGCTTCCTTATGGATTTTGAGTGGAGAGGGGAAAGCAGTACCAGGTACTGATTAAATTATTCAGCAAATACTTCCTGAGTGCTGTCTTGGTGCTATGCCACTTCTTCTATATGGAAAGCAAGTATTCCTCTGAGACACTGCCTCACTTGGTAGAGGTCAGCTGTTCAAGGAGCAGAGCACATATGTTTCCACAACTACAGAAAAAGGATACGCCAAGCATCCTACATCTCTATTTACTGATTCCAAGAGCTGAGCTAAGCCCTTTTATAAATAGCAAAAGGAAATAATTAGACTATGATTCCAGTAGGAGTATGCATTGATTTCACAGTCTCCTTTACTATGGTGTATTTTTAATAAGGTCTGCCTTTGAATTAGGTTTGAGCATCAATGCTGATCATTTTTCATTCTTTTACTTCCTTGTAGCCTAGAATTACCCAGTGTGTTTCTTTTTTTTTCATGACTACAAAGTCTTTGAATAAAACAGCTAGTATGCCAGGCTTTTAGAGGAATAATTGTGTCTCTACCCTATCAGCTTTTTTTTTTAAATAGGAAGATACTTAGAATTAAGGAGTTTTCATGAGGTCTAATTAGGTCTCTTTGCAATCCTAGCAGAAGAATGGTAGCATATAAATCATTATTTTTGTCTAGA
Source organism: Ailuropoda melanoleuca (assembly GCF_002007445.2). Classification (NCBI taxonomy): domain Eukaryota; kingdom Metazoa; phylum Chordata; class Mammalia; order Carnivora; family Ursidae; genus Ailuropoda; species Ailuropoda melanoleuca. The sequence goes on from NC_048218.1 coordinate 156,213,583, forward strand.
ATCTTGCATCCCTCAAAAATGAGTGTTCGTCCAAGTAAGCACTATTTTGTATTTAACTGAGTGTGTTTTCTAGCACATAATATTTTACCTAACATGGTTGCAATTCATTTGACCTATGAATCACGATATTTATCCCTTACATGTATTTTTACCTCTTCTAAAGCTTAGCTTTAAGTTACAATTAAACTGATGGAATATACTTGTAAATTTTTACAGTTGCAAATTATAACACTATTTTGAAAATATAAATAATTAATACTTAAGGAAGATGGGAAAAGTACTGGATAAAGTTAGGAGATCTGAATTCTGCTTCCAGTTTTGCCACTCACTAGTGGTATGAACTTGGAAAAAAATCATTCAATTTTATTTAAATTCAGTTCTTTATCATAAAGCAATAAGGCTGGATCCTTGCAGTGCTAAGATTCTAAAATAATAAAGATAGGCACCTTTTCTTTTCCAAGTCAAACTAACCAACTATCTAAATACAATGAGTGATGAAGGGGCACCTGGGTGCTCAGTCGCTTAAGCATCTGACTCTCAGTTTCCACTCAGGTCATGACCTCAGGGTTCTGGGATCAAGCCCTGTGTCAGGTTCTGTGCTCAGGGTGGAGTGTGTTTGGGATTCTCTCTCTCTCCCTCTTCCTTTGCCCCTCCCGCTCATGCTCTCAAATAAATAAATAAATCTTTAAAATAAATAAATAAATAACAAATAAATAAATTGAGTGATGGAACTTTCATGAGGGAGCTAAAGAAGCACTTTGCATTTTTAAATAATATTTCTTTTTGAGATAGGAAAATATATAAAAACAATAAGCTCACTGCTCAGATAATCACTTGTAAAAAAAAAATACATGCACAGAGTTTAAAAAGAAACCCAGATATTGGAGGAAGTGAATAAAATGAAAAGTCAAAGTCTTCATTTCCATCCCCAATAGCCCCCATTCCATTTCCTGGGAGATAAAAATTGCTAATATTTTGCTCTGACTCCTTTAAAAATCATGGTACACTAGGAAATACATCTATGTGTTGCTTAAGTGTTTCCTAATATATGCAGATCCTACCACACAATTGCATGAATACCATATTTTTAAAAGAGAAATCATTGGTTTAGGGAATATTTCATAACATTAGGGAGTGGCTAAAGAACTTTAAAATTTCTTTAAAAAGCCTAAGTATGATTGTAAATAGCGTTTTCCTGTCCAATGTACAAAGTAAGAACAAAGGCATGTTTGGGAACAGGCCCATGGGTATTCTCTGATAAACTTCCGTCTTAAATAGGTATAGCACTGTGGGATTGGTATTTTTTTAAGCAGGTTTGAATATTACACTCAATTTATTAATCCAAATAAAATAAGTTGGGATGTGATTATTTTTCTTCAGCAAGTAATTATTTTCCTCAATGTTTAAATGTAACACATAAAGGACAACCCAGAGCTGGAACAAGTTAACTGGTCTCAACACACCACCACCAATTTAATAGTTCAGACAGTTCTCCTGGAAAGATCTCAAATGTTCTCTGAAAAGGCAGAACAGTTTCCGAAAGCCCCACAGGAAGACCTTAATGGTAACAATAGAACCATCTGTTCTGGAAAACAGACTCTGAAATGAATTATACTTGGGATAAGAAGATCAAGCCCTCTTCTATATTTGTGGGTAACCCAAGATATACAACACAGCTGTTGGGGGCAAATTTATAGGGCTCCTGGAGGTTATATTTATGATTCTTAATGGCAAGATGAGCTCAATATTTAACCTACAGGAAGTTAGATTTATCAATATTTAGCAACCACAGGATTTACATTCTCAAAGCAAAAAGTAAATGAAACCGTCCTTAATGTAGGGGAGCAATGAGAATGTACCAGTAAAGATACTACGAGGAGTCATTTCTTTAGTCAAACCGGCATTAGAACTCAAGTATAAGAGAAAACATCTTTAAACACAAATAAAATTTCTGCTTTTGTTTATTAAAGACCACTGATAAAAAGAAACTTTCTACAAAAGTGCCAGTCCATCCCTATATTCATAAATATATGGCAGTGTGTCTTAGGAGCATAAACTCTAGGGCTAGGCTTCCTGTGTTCAAACCCCAGGTCTGGACCTCAATTGCTGTACTATGTTGGCTAAGTCTTCAGTCTGTCTATCCTCAAATTCTTCACCTAAAAAATGGGGATGGAAGTACCTGGCTCATTGGGTTGTTATGAAGATTAAATATGTTAATACATCTAAAACACCTGCTTGGCACACAGTTAATGCGACGTGATACAAGTTATTTTCATTCTTATTCAGTGGGTCTATACCAAGACCATGGTAAAGGTCCAAGTAAAAACAACAAAAATATCTTTAAGTTGAAAAATAATTTATCCAAAACAATGTCACTGTTAATACAGAAAAATGAAAACTTTAGGGGAAGGGAAGGAAAAATAAAATAAGATAAAAACACAGAGAAAGGCAAACCATAAGAGACTCTGAACTATAGGAAACAAACTGAGGGATGCTGGAGGGGAGGTGGTGGGGGGATGGGGTAACTGTGTGATAGGCATTAAGGAGAGAACTTATGTAATGAGTGCTGGGTGTTGTATGCAACTGATGAATAATTAAATTCTATCTCCAAAACTAATAATACACTATATGATAAGTAAATTGAATTTAAATTAAAAATTTTTTTTAAAAAATTTTAAAGTTAAAAAGCCTAGTATTCTGCATTTAGATTATGAATGTATATGCAGGATATTTAAATATATTGCATAAAGGCTTATGTTTGTGAGTTTAAAAATCCACCAGTTGTGAATCCATTCTTGCACAGAGTGTGCATACAAATAAAAGGAAAATTGTTAAATTAATTTTAAAAATAAACTTTACAGTCTTTCCTAAGAATCCCTTAATGAAAAGGCAGCAAAAGATAATGAGGAAGGACCAAACAGATGTTGGTTTCCCCTAAAATTTGCCAGACTTTTACGGCATCATTAGGGTAGATTTCCATTTAGGTTTCCACAAGTTTAAAAATAAGTGGGACATTTGGATCTAGAAGAGAGCAGAGATGATTAAAGGGTTGGAAACCCAAACCTAAGGGGAAGGGATCATGGAAATAATGTTGATTGGCCAAAAAGAAGAGAGGGCTGTGGGTGACTTCATTGCAATCTTATTGTATATAGTATGCCTTATAAAGGGGTCGGGAAGCAGATATTGTTCCCCAATGAAAATGGTACGAGATGCAATGGGAGACTTTGGGTCTGACTTGATAAAAATCTTTTTAAAGAGTTAACAAAAATTCTTTGTTCATTCGACCAATATTTATTCCATTCCTTAGATCCTGTATTAAGTGCTAAGGATTAATTGCTAGGTAATAATTCACACGTAGACATAGATATAGATGTATTGAGTGAGAATTTCCCTTTGTGCCAGAACTGTCCTTGCAGCAGACTTGGTGATCTATGTGCGCTAGAGAATGAGAAAAAATGGACATCCAGGTGGGGAAGGCAGGAGTGGAATGTTCTGCATTCCCTCTTCTGATACATAAGAAGCCGTGTGAGTTTCCTGAGAACATCATAGGGAGAATGCACATAGCAGGAGTGCTTTTGTTCATACCCCACCCAAAAGGGCTGACTCCAGGGTAGGAGAAACCAGTAGCAAGATCACGTGAGATGTATCACAGGAACTGAGAGAGCTTTGGGCCAAAAGGGAAGCAGAATGGATGACCCTGCCTACTCAGAGGGTAGGGTTCCTTTGGAGACCCACCTATCTACCCAAGAACTCATCCAGGAGGACTTTCTCCCAGGAACCCCATGAGAGAGCCACCATCTAAATGTCTGCCTCCCAGAGGCACCAATAACCAGTCTCGGATTAGTGAGAGAAACAGCAGCAACCAAAAAACAAAAAATGGACAGAGGCCAGTGAGTGATATTAGTAGAATGTTTAAGTGCTCCTGTAAGACAAAGCAGTCATCTATTATCTGTCAGTCAGGAAATCATTAATGCACACCACTATGCTTCTCCTTGCTAAGAAATGTTGTTCAAGCTGTATACATTTTGTATTATTTCTTCCTCTGTCTGAGTCCATCGGAAAAAAATTAAATTATAATTCACATAGCTTTGGCTTTACATATAATTATTGTATTCTAGTGATCTGAAACTTGATAATCAAACTACTTTGTCTACTACAACTCTGCATATCTATGTAACAAAATACTGTGTTCTCTTTCACAGCAGCTCTCACACTCTGACCAGCACCCACACTCATTGGTGATGGTGGTGGATGCCGCCATGTCTCATCCAGTCCCCCAACTAGAGGCAGAGGCTCGCACTTCCCAAGCTACTTGCGGTCTGGCTCAGAGCCAGCCCCCTCTGGGAACTTCCCAGGCTGGAGGGAGCCACTAAGGCTATACACCACCCCCCCACAGGTGCATCAACATTCAGCAACTGGTGGATACAGGCTGGAAGAGCTGATCCCTTGGCCTCAATTCAAGATATCACTGAAGGGCCATCAGCTCCAGAGCTCCCCACAATACTGAGGCCTTTCTTAAGCTTCTCCACTGTAGTTCAGCCTCTGTGGTCCTGCACTCCCTGGTGGTCTTATTCCCAGAATATACCCCATGCAGACCTCTGTCTCCGAGTCTGTGTTCTGGGGAATTTGATCTACAAATGAAAAAATATATATGGAAGAAGTAAGCGACAAATTAATGATCAATGAAAGATAAATTACTTTTGATTATCAAAAATTAATATGATAAAACTTTCTAAAATGAAAGCTCATCTCCATCCTTGACTCAATTCTGTTATTGTTAGATTGTTTGATCTAAATGAGGAGGGTAGCAAAGAAGACCGTTTCTTTGCCAGCAAACAAATCTGCTACTGCTTTCCACCACTAGCTCCCAGCTAGGGGGAAATGTGGTCAAGCTACCAGTAGACTAAATGGCATCAGAAATGAGCAAATACATTACCCACCACCACATCTCCTTCTCTCCCACAATTTCCCCAACTGTGTCTGGGAAGCAACTGATAATTCATCAGAATCAGGAGAATTGGAAAGGCATTGCACACTAACTCATGAAAGGTGCCCCCAGAAAGTTATTCCTTTTATTATGTAACAAGATGTAGAAATTCTTGTAATAAGCCTATTTCATTTAATTTGAAAACCTCTCTTTAGAATAAGTTGTCTGTTTTATTATACAGCCAACTGATATCTGCAAAAAAAAAAAAAATGTGATTCTGATTAACTGTTCTGGCTTGGATAACTCTTGAGGAAGTTTTCTGAAGTGGCATCCAGGCACATTTTCCTATGTGAGTCTCACTGGTGAAGGAACACGCTAATGTGTAATTTAGAGATGGCTGGAAATATTTTTAGAAAACTTAACTGAGGGGTGCCTGGGTGGCTCAGTCGGTTAAGTGTCTGCCTTCAGCTCAGGTCATGATCCCAGGGTCCCATGGTCGAGTCCCGCATCGGGCTCTTTGCTCGGTGGGGAGCCTGCTTTTCCCTCTCCTGCTATTCCCCCTGCTTGTGTTCTCTCTCTAATAAATTCTTTAAAAATATTTTAAAAACAACCTTAAAAAAAACTTAATTGAGGGAGTTTTTAGGTTGGATTCCCCCCAAAATCAGGCCCTGAGACAATGATTTGAGTCCACAGTTTCAGAAGTGAACTTAAGCAACCCTGGTAGGAGAGGGGAAAGGAAGGAAGGCAGTAACGAATAGGTTACTACTCATAGGCAACTAGAGCTCCATCCCTCTGGGTAAAACACACCTCAGAGTTGTCCCACATGAGACATGAGGAAGCTGGAGTACTTCTCTACCAACTCCCATCACTGGTTTGTTAAGGGCTGTTTCCAGGGATGTTCACTACCCAGATCTTCTACACTCCCCACCCCCCCATGTATGAGCTGAGCTTGGTCTTCCAGCCAGAGAAAGCTAACAGGAAGAGAGGTGCAAAGGTTTGCAGTAAGACGCTAACTACATGCGCACTGAGGGAAGAAGAGTGAGGCACCAACAGGATCTGTTAAAGAAGTCACACAATCCCCTGTCTTGTACAGCCTTTGGAAAGAAACAGAATACTTAAAATCCATTCCTTTTGGGAAATGGAAAGGTGATTTTGTCAGATTTATCATAATTTAAAATTCCAGGCCTCTAGAAAAATTCTAATGCTGTTGATAAATAAAAGCAAGCTGCTATTTGGTTACAAAGAAAGAATTTTAACAAGAACTTATATTTAACGTTGAATATTTACAAAAAGTATATTGTAAAGAATTAATATTATTAACATATCTATACTACCCAAAGCCAATTATAGAGCCAGTGCAATCCCTATCAACATTCAAATGGCATTTTTTACAGAGGGAAAAAATCCCAAACTTCGCTTGGAACCACAAAAGACCGTGAATAGGTAAAGCAATCCTCAGAAAGAACACCAAACTGGAGGCATCACACTTCATGATTTCAAGCTATCCTACAAAGCTATAGTAATCAAAATAGTATGGTACTGGCATAAAAACACACACAGATGAAGGGGACAGAATCAAGAGCCCAGAAATAAACCCATGCACCTACCAGTATCTGACAACGGAACCAAGAATACTCATTGGAGGAAAGATAGTCTCAATAAATGGTGCTAGGAAAATTGATATTCACATGCAAAATAATGAAACTAGAGCCCCATTTTATACCACTCATAAAAATTACCTCAAAATGGATTAAAGGCCTAAATGTAAATCCTAAGACCATAAAACTCCCAACAAGAAACATAGGAAAAAAGCTTCTTGACATCGGTCTCAACAATGATTTTTTAGATAGGACACCTAACACACAAGCAACAAAAGCAAAAATAAATAAGTGGGACTACATCAAAATATAAAGCTTCTGCACAGCAGACAGAAATGATCATTAAAATGAAGAGGCAACCTAAAGAATTGGAGAAAGTATTTGCAAACCACATATCTGATAAAAAAAGTCAGTATCTAAATTATATACAGAGTGCACATAACTCAACAGCAAAGTACAAATAATCTAATTTTTAAAAATGGGCGAAGGACCCAAATAGACATTTTCCCAAATAGACATTTTCCCAAATAATATATTCAAATGGACAACAGGTACATGAGAAGATATTCAACATCACCAGGTAAATGTAAATCAAAACCATAATGAGATACACTTCACACATGTTAAAATGGCTATTAACAAAAAGACAAGAGATAACAAACACCAGTGAGGATGCGGGAAAAAAAAGGATACCTTATACACTGTTTGTGGGAAAGTAAACTAGTACAGCCACTATGAAAAACAGTAGGGAGGGACCTTAAAAAATTAAAACTACCATATGATCCAGCAATTCCACTTTTGGGTATATATCTTAAGGAAATAAAATCGTTATCTCAAGTACCCTCATGTTCATTGCAGCATTATTTATAATAGTCAAGACGTGAAAAAAATTGAAGTGTTCATCAATGGAGGAATGGATAAAGAAAATGTTACACACACAGAATATATTCAAACATAAAAAAGAAGGAAATTCTGCCATTTGTGACAACATGGATGAAACCTGAGAACATTAAGTGAAATAATTCAGGCTGAGAAAAATACTGTATGATCCCACTTTTATGTGGAATCTTAAAAAAAAAAAAACTCACAAAACAGAACAAATTGGTGGTTGTCATATGGGGGGGTTACAGAGTGGGGAAATGGATGAAAGTGGTCAAAAGGTATGAACTTCAAGTTATGAGTAAGTTGTGGGGATGTAATGTACACCATGTGGACCACAGTTAACAATACTGTATGGTATATTTGAAAGTCGTTAAGAGAGTAAATCTTAAACATCCTCATCACACACACACACACACACACACACACACACAAAACCTATAACTGTGTGAGGTGACGGATGTTAACTAACCTTACTGTGGTAATAATTTTGAAATATATACATATATCATATTGTATACCTTAAACTTATATAATGTTATATGTCAATTATACCTCAATACAGCCGGGAAAAAAGTGTACTGTAAGTTTTTATGATTTATAAAAAATGTACACTCAAAATTGAAGGTAGAAAATGTTCATTATTAAAATATTATGATAAAACAAGCTGGGGTCTATTCCATGGATAATTTAATGTATTTATTTAGAAGCTTAATATAAACATGAATTTATTTGCCCATCATTTTTATAATTTAGTCTTAAAAATCAGTCTCAGTAATACATTTGGAATTCTCTTTGTGATATATATATATATATATATATATATATATATATATATATACTCATTTTTCTTAAGTTGCCTCAAGTGTAAAGCCCCCAATTTTCCTAGCTTTGTAAGTGATGGCACCAAGTTCACCCCAAGCAGAGCATATGCTGTTCTTAACTCTCAGGGTGGCTTCCTCTCAAGTCACATTTGCTATAGAGTGCTAGAGACCAAGAAGCCTGGAAGGAGCTACAGTAGACCAGGAAGTCTGTGATTGGCCTGCACTTGCCTGGCACTCAATTTGCCAGCGGGCCAAATGTCTCCTCAGGAGAGAATCTCAGCATTGCCAAATGGCCGTCCTTCCGCTGACGCAGTACATTGGGCCTGTTGAGTCAGTACTGTCAGCGCTACAGTTTGCACAAAACCTTTACTCGGATGGTGTCTTGCGGTTTACCAAGTTCTTTTACATACACTAACTCATTTAATCCTCAAGATATGCAGAGTAGGAATTATTATATTTCCTTGACTGGTATGGAAATCACAATTTAAAGGAGATTAAATAAATTCCCCATTTGGTAACAATAGTAAGTGACAGAGCTGGTGACCAAACTCACTTCTTAGAGGGAGAATCTTAGCTCTCTTTTCACCAGCTGAGTCTTCTTTTCTTCAGGTTCCTAGGGGACTATATACATCATTGTACTTTTAAGGCAACAAATCACTGAACAGCAAAGTCTGAACTGTGACATAAATCTACCTTAAAATCAAGCTAAGGCAGAATTACAATGTATGCATTGTAAGAAGCACTGGGTATTATATAAGACTGATGAATCATAAGACCTGTTCCCTTGAAACAAATAATATACTACATGTTAATTTAAAAAAAAAAAAGAATTACAGTGTACACATCTACTATTAGAAATCTGATTGCAAGTTCCTTGTTTTCTAAACCTGAGTAGTCTACTCTCTTCTAAGACTTCCACTCAGATAAAATTTGAATGCCATTTACTAAGTATATTAATTATCTATTGCTATATAACAAATTATCCCTAAATTTAGAAGCTTAAAATAATAATCCACATCTCAGAGGAGATCATCAGGATCTTACTATGTGTTAAGGATCCAGCAAGTGATCAAAAGGATCCAAACTGGGTGGTTTAGGTGGGTGGTTCTGACTCAAAGTTTCTCTTGAGGTTGCAGTGAGGCTGTTGGCCAGGTCTGCAGTCACCCGGGGCCGGGAGATCCACTTCTGGGATCATTCACATCCCAGGCTGTTGTCTAGCCGTCTTTGTTCCTTGCCACAGGTACCCCTCCATGCACTGCACAAGTGTTCTCATGGTTCTCATGACATGGCAGCTGCCTTCCANTAAGGAAAAAAAAAAAAAAAAAAAAAGAGAGAGAGAGAGAGAGAGCTACAGGGTGTAATCACAGTCTTAACCTAAACTTAGAAGGCCATGGCACTTTTTCTGTGTTCTGCTAGCCACACAGATATAATGTTGGGGGAGACCATACAAGGGTGTGAATACCACGAGTGAGGGGACACTGGGGGCCACCTTGGAGGCTGGCTATCACACTGAGGAGCATACAAACATAGGGGCACATTAGCCTCCCTGTTGCTCCTCAGAGGCAGGTCAGAGTATATACACATAAAGCAGAATATTGTCCTGTTATTTGTTATGTCATCTCCATGAGACTGAGCTCAAAACAGATCCTAATATAGAATTAAGACACTAAGATTCCACCATAACACTCAAAGAACTCAGTCTAATAGAGAAAATATGTCATATAACATAAATCAAAAGAAGGCCCATAACGACAAAGCTCAAAACAGCAAATGGGGTTCCCAAAATGATGGTGATGTGCTGTATACCTGGGGAAGAACAGAAGTTTGAGACAGCAATGATTTGTTATAAAAGTGGCTATCTGTGACTTGGAGACTAAGAACCATCCTGCTCAAGAATGACTCGATAAACCAGGAAATCAAAAATCAATTTAAACAATTTATGGAGACCAACGAGAATGAAAACACAACAGTCCAAAACCTATGGGATACTGCAAAGGCAGTCCTAAGGGGGAAATACATAGCCATCCAAGCCTCACTCAAAAGAATAGAAAAATCTTAAATGCAGTTTTTATATTCTCACCTCAAGAAGCTGGAACAGCAACAGAGGGACAGGCCTAATCTGCTCACGAGGAAGCAGTTGACCAAATTTAGAGCAGAAATCAATGAATTAGAAACTACAAGTACAGTAGAGCAGATCAACAGGACTAGAAGCTGGTTCTTTGAGAGAATCCATGAAATTGACAGGCCACTGGCAAGACTTATCAAAAAAAAAAGGGAAAGGACGGAAATTAATAAAATTATGAATGAAATAGGAGAGGTTACGACCAACACCATTGAAATTGGAAGGGTTATTAGAAATTTTTATCAACAGCTATATGCCAAAAAACTAAGCAATCTGGAAGAGATGGAGGCCTTCCTGGAAACCTATAAACTACCAAGACTGAAACAGGAAGAAATAGATTTCTTAAACAGGCCAATTAACTATGAAGAAATTGAGTCAGTGATAAACAACCTTCCAAATAATAAAACTCCAGGCCCAGACGGTTTTCCTGGGGAATTCTACCAAACATTCAAAGAAGAAATAATACCTATTCTCCTAAAGCTATTTCAAAAAATAGAAACAGAAGGAAAGCTACCAAACTCATTCTATGAGGCCAATATTACCTTGATCACCAAACCAGGCAAAGACCCCCTCAAAAAGAAATCTGATTTCAAGATTTCTCTAATGAATATGGATGCCAAAATCCTCAACAAGATCCTTGCTAATAGAATCCAACAGTACATTAAAAGGATTATCCATCATGACCAAGTGGGATTCATACCTGGGATGCAAGCATGGTTCAACACTCGCAAATCAATCAATGTGATACATCATATCAACAAGAAAAGACTCAAGAACCATATGATCCTCTCAATTGATGCAGAAAAAGCATTTGACAAAATACAGCATCCTTTCCTGATTAAAACCCTTCAGAGTGTAGGAATAGAGGGTACATTTCTCAATCTCATAAAAGCCATCTATGAAAAGCCTACTGCAAATATTATTCTCAAAGGGGAAAAGCTGGAAGCCTTTCCCTTAAGATCAGGAACACGACAAGGATGCCCACTCTCGCCACTATTATTCAACATAGTACTAGAAGTCCTTGCAACAGCAATCAGAAGACAAAAAGGGATCAAAGGTATCCAAATCGGCAAAGAAGAAGTCAAACTGTCTCTCTTCGCAGATGACATGATACTCTATATGGAAAATCCAAACACTCCCAAACTATTAGAAGTTATAGAACAATTCAGTAAGGTGGCAGGATACAAAATCAATGCTCAGAAATCAGTTGCATTTCTATACACGAATAACGAGACTGAAGAAAGAGAAATTAGGGAATCCATCCCATTTACAATAACACCAAAAACCATGCGTTACCTTGGAATTAACTTAACCAGAGACGTAAAGGACCTATATCCTAGAAACTATAGATCACTTTTGAAAGATATTGAGGAAGACATAAAAAGATGGAAAAATATTCCATGCTCATGGATTGGAAGAATTAACATAGTTAAAATGTCCATACTACCCAGAGCAATCTACACTTTCAATGCTATCCCGATCAAAATACCGAGGACATTTTTCAAAGAACTGGAACAAATAGTCCTTAAATTTGTATGGAA
>NC_048218.1:156228026-156243316 GCF_002007445.2 Ailuropoda melanoleuca
TATATTATATATATATATATATATATATATATATATATTTGGTAATGGTAAAAATACACACACACATACATACATTTGGTGAAATGTCTGATCAGTGGAGTCAGACACACTTGAAGTTCAGGTTTTAGCATTTATTAGTATGTGACCTTGTTGTTTACCACCAGGAACCTCAGTTTTATCCTTTGTAAAACAGGGGTAATATAACTAACTTCTCAAGGTAGTTGTGGAGATTAATTACATTAACAAATATAAAACATCTGATATAGGGGCTGGTACAAGGAGATATTCACTTAATTTTCAGACCATCTTTAGGTCCCCAGCACCTGGCATATAACAGAATAAACAACAAAAATAATGAATGAGAATAATCCACATGGCCAGGTGAACAACATGGACCTAGAAACCCTTGCAAAATCATATTAATTAGGCACTGAGGCAATTGTCCAAATTAGTGATGTTAAAACACAATGAACAACAAGTCCTATGAGGGTTATTCTGCTTGAGCTTCCATCCATTCATCCTCATGTGTGACTGAGTCGTTTTAAATTTGGATCTGGTTTTACCTCTTGTCTTCCTATTAACCAAAACATGTTTCACCATGACAACATAGAACTTATGACAATTAGACTGTGTAATTTCCCACATATCATCATTTTGGGGACTAGTCTGCTGTTTTTGCTTGCATGACATTGTAATTCAGCAATGTACTGGATAATAATCTTTAGTTCCCATTGGCGCTATCTCAGTAAAACTACCTTATTTCCTCTAAAGCTTTCCCATAGGCTTTGCAACTTTCTTTTGAACTTCCTCCAGTCCCTAAAGGGCTTGACTGTATTTCCCTTTTTTTTCTATCATGTACTTCTCTATATTGAGAAGTCTTTGGGGAAGCAGGGAGTCCTGTGCCAACTGACAAAGACAGAAATAGGCATGGAAAGCGATCAGGCCTTTTAAAGAGAATAGAACTATGGAAGCAGGGCAGGTAGATAGGAGAGATGATGAAGGAGGGAGAAAGGAATTGAGGAGGGGTTAAAGGAAGCTAGAGAACAGAAAAGTGGAAAGAGCAATAATTGTGATGATTAGTTGCCAGACAAAGACAAAGAGATTAATATCAGGAGAGAGTAGTTTTGGCTAGTTTCCATTTCAAGAGGATGAAACAGGGGGCAGAGGAGGGTTGGCTAGAGACCCAGTTTACACAAAGGCATTTAACTAAGAGCCTAATGTAAAATGCTGAATCTTCACCAGATAAATTCTGCTGTGTTAGCTGGGAAACAAGTTCTAGGTATCAGTGCAGAAAGAGATTAAAAACCCCTTTTATCCTATAGTAATCTAGAAACACCAACCCAGAACAATTAAATAAACAACAAATACTATTTTTGATCTTTTGGCTCGTTTCGCCCATTTCATAAACTCGGCTGCTCTGTTGGGGGCTAACCCTAGCCCAGCAGTCTATGTAGTTGGATGGCTGCCTGGTCTAAGTGCTCAGATCAAGTCAGTCTTTTCAACTCTTCTTGTAAGCACAACTTTCAAAGATACTCTCTCTAAAAGCCAAGCGCTTTGATTAACAGGTTTAAGTGCTATAATCACCAGGCATTTGAATGCAGATTAACTCATAGACCCAGATAATGAATCTTGTTCTGTCATGTTGTTTTTAGCCAAAAGTTGAAAGAGAAAGCTTTGAAGAATGCAGAGAAACTTGACTATGAAATTTTGATAGCCTTGGGGCAGAGAAACTTAACAAAGAAATAATCGTCATTCATTCAAAGAGAATTCATGGCCTTGGTAGAAAGATTAATGCCAAAATTCTGTGATTAATTACAGTTACTGAAGAAGCTAAAAAAAAAAAAAGGCACTATGAGTTCTTAGGTTAATCAAAGACAGAGCAATTCAAATAAACTGTCCTAGTGTCAACAGTGAGTTCTTGGTCAAATGCTCATGAGCCTCGTTGTTATTTTGAATCATAGGACTTCACTTTCATCTCCAAACAGATTTCACTTTCATCCTGAAAAAAAATGTCTGACTGAACAATATTGTTTTAATAGAGAAGGTGTCGATGATTTTGCTAAATAAAAGTTAACTAATGAAATCTGAGTTGTGATATTCAGGTTTTCTTGCCCGAGAAACATCATTTCACAGTATCCTCCTAAAAATGTAAGGACTTGTGATTAGTAATTTTTCTAGAGGAGAAAATTTCAAGAACAGGGATAAAATAATTGAAAAGAAGGACCACCTAACTATACCAATAGACTATCTCTGCTTCATACTCCAGACAAAGCTGACCTGTGGTGGATTTGCCCGCCAGAGACCTACCAGGAACCCTGCCAGAGGGAAGGGGTGCCTGGCTGACATTTAGCTAGCAGAGCCAGATAGCTAGGTTTAAAAAGAACTGCAACTTCTCTTCTTTACATTTCTAGGTAGCCTTTTGGTGTAGACAGGACTAATATTTCATGAATAGAAAAATCAGTTCCTAATTACAAGGCTTCAAGAGGGAACTTGCATTAAATAGTTGTGGCCATGGCTTCCTCTGTGGGGCATGGGAAAACGATAGGCCTTATGCCCAAGATTCCGTAGAGTTTGGATTAAACTGAAAGCCAACTCTACAGAACGTTAACTACTAAATTTTAACTTGCCACCATTCTTGAAATCATCTGTTTCTAACAAATTACCTCTAACATGTAAAGGAATTAAAGCAGTGAACTTTATACACTTGCAACCAACAGAGTTTCCAGATTTCCTATTACTTATAAAAATGGAAATACCTCTGCTATATTTCAATTGCTTTTCTAGCAAAGTAGCTAAAATGATTTGTATGTTATCCTAATTCTTCTCACTTTTCTGAATAATCAAAATGAAGGAAATATATGTGTGCATAAAGAAATATATGTGTGCATAAGTTGTGAAGCCCTAAAAGGCTGACACAGTGGAAGAGACATGCAGTTTCCATTCTAGTAAAACAAACCATATGACTAATTAAATATGTATGTTTTCTATTGCTCTCTTCACTAATTGCTGAAAATATATGCTATTTAACTAATCAGCAATTAGTGTGGGGTCACTCTCATCTGACATCTTATATACTATGTCTCTTTCTCACCTGTTAATGAGACTCACTCATAATTTCAAGCTTTTATTTGTAGACTGGAGCTTCTTAGACTTTTTAGACTTATAAGGCCATTAAACGAATTTTTTAAAAGTACCTCTATAAGAACATTAAATGTTGTAAAAGTGGTCCTGTAAATATGCAATTTTTTTCTTCGCTATGTCAGAACAAGATAGAAAAATTCAAGGCTATATTCTATTCCTGGAAGAACTGTATGTAAAATTGAGAGGGATTCTCTCTTACTACATTCTGAATTGCCACACTGCCAAGCCAAGCCCTGCTCTCCCTTCTAATCACTTCTTCATTCTCTCCTCCATAAAATTCTCCTCCCCAAAAGTGCCCATCATTTTAGAAACTGTAACTCTCTCCTAAGGAAGGAAACATGAAGATGGACAAAAGGCTGACTGAGATCTGCTTAATCTAGCCCTCTTAGAATAGAAATTTCTGACAAAAGCAGGAAATTATTTCTACATTCTGTATAGTTAAAAATACAATTTGGCAAAGAGTGAACATTCAATGAATAAATCAGCAAGTTCACTCATTATCGACCAAATGCTGAATCTGAACTTTGGCATATTGATTTAGGACAAATACAAAAATGAAAGAAGGATACTTGGGCCAAATTTCACTCAACCCCACTTTTAGTACAGCAATACTATGATTTGACGAGAGAAAAATGCTGCTTTCAAAAACTGATGGAAGTTCTACATGAAGACTTAGCATGAGCTTAAGGTATACTTAAGCTCTTGTTGAGATTATAAAGGCTCAATAGCATGTGTTTTCTCCCCTCCCCCTCTTTTAAAAGTAATAATGACTTTATTATAAGGTCTGGTTTGACTGTAGGCAGAGTTGAACACTTGGAGCAAAGAAAAGTGATGTGTTGGCTCCCATCACTTTCCTGTAACTCATGAATATTAACTTTTTCCAGAAGATCACCACCCTTGGGAATTTCAGTCCTTCTTTTCCAAATCTATTGTTACATGTATTGTTTTGCCTCTCATTAAAGAAAGGCAATCTAGACTATTCAAATAAACTCAGGATTTTTAAAAAAACATGGTAAGGAAAAAAAAAATTTCCAAGTGTTTTCAACCCTGCTGCATGTATGCAAGCTTCAACTAAAACAAAACTACTCTCAAATCCAGTATTAATGATATGACATTATTTTGATAGATTTCAGTAATTTCTTCGAGTGTGTCTTTCTCTTCTTAAAATATCTTCTCACTTAAGCAGTTTATATTTGTCTCTGTTATCCTCACAGCTTGCACATGTTTGACCCGGTGCAAAGACCAGTGGCTTCTCCACACCTGAGGTTGGACATTATCTAAAACATCAGGTCATCATCAAAGAGGACCTGAAGGCCCCTCTGTAACTTCTATATTAATGTTGCTCTCCTGGCAAGCAGACAACTTCATCAGAGAAGTCAGCCAAGGAGAGTCTTTAAATGGAAGTTCTGCATACGAGGAGCAAATGCATTAAAAAATTGCTGACGGGCATGAAAAGCTTTGATGTGAAGATGGAAAACTCCAAAGCAGGAAGGATTTGGGGCATTTTGAGTCTGATTGACTCTGTGGTTTCTCTGAGCAGTTATTCCATGGGCTAAAATAAATGCAGAAATGGTATTTTGAGACCACAGCTGGGAGGGAAGCATGGTGAATTTCAATAAAAATTCAGTTGAATCTTTAAGTTCAGATCTTAAAAAAGCAAGGGATATGAGAAAACTAATATTGTTTCCTGAAATTTCACTGTTCTTATTTAAGAGGTTAAAAAAAGGAGAAAATCCCATTTATTTATATTTTTAGGAAAAATGTTGAGTCCTTATTGCCTAGAACCATATGGTAGATGCTCTAAAGTTCCCCCCAAAAGAAGATCTTATTTCTTTTATAATTAAAATGTTGGACAGAGGCAATTTAATAAGTAGTATGATCGAGGTAAAGTTCAGAGACAGGCAAGCACAGATGAGTAATGATTTCTTACATTATTATCTTCTCAAATAGGTCTCTTCCTTTGGTCAGTTAAAGGCAAATCAATTTCATAGAAAGCTTGTTTCAGTGAGCAATGATTTTATGCCAATATGGTAGTTATTTACAAGTCCTCCTTCATTTATGATGGGGTTACATCCTGATAAACCCATCATAAATTGAGAATATCTTAAGTCGAAAATTCATTTAATACACATAACCTACCAAACATCATAGCTTAGCTGAGCATACCTTAAATGTGCTTAGAACACTCAGCCTACAATTAGGCAAAATCATCCCACATAAAGCCTATGTTACAATAAAGTGTTGAATATGTCACGTAATTTATTGAATACTACAATGAAAGTGAAAAACAGAATGGCTGTAAGTGTACCTTTGTTCACCCTTGTGATCACTGACTGACTGGGAGCTGGGGCTGCCCGGCATCATGACGTAGGATCATACAGCCAATCACTAGCCCAGGAAATTCCAAATCAAATGTATGATTTCTGCTGAATGCGTATCACTTCCACAACATCACCATGTTGAAAAATTATAAGTCGAGGACCAACTGTATTTTTACCATCATATGTGTCAAAAAGAATAAAAATTAAGAAAACTCAAGCAGAACTTCAAACATAAATGGCATTTTCTACAAAGAGTAATTGGTAGGATGTACTGAGGTTAAATGAAATTCTATATGTAATGAGACCTCAAAAATGTAACATGGTTAATTATGCAAATATTCATTTTAAATAGAGTCTTAAGTCTTGGAACTAAATGGAATAATAAATAGAACAGCATAGTTAAGAACAGGGCCTCCTGAATCTGAGTACCTCCATTTTGAACTTTGGCTCCAAAGAAGTTAGAGATGTATGACTTTGGACAAGATACTTGAGTATTCTGTGCCTTAGTTTTCTCAGCTGTAAAATGAGGATTTTAATAGAACTTTCTTCATAAGCTTAGTATGAGGATTAAATTAATGAATATATGTAAAGTTCTTGGAATAGTACCTGACACCTAGTAAGCCCTCAATAAATGCTGGGTTTTATTAGTAGCGGTATGGGATACTAGAACAAACAAACAAACAGCCCAGCAAACTCCTAGTCAGGCATCTGGTTCTGTGTCTGCAACTAGTTAAATTCCCCAGACCTCATTTAAGCCATCTATAAAATGAAAGGGTTGGGCTAGATCATCTCTAAAATTTCAACTTTAAAAACATATTGCTTTAAAACACGTTTTAGAAGTATGCTACATATGCTGCCAAGTTTCTAAGTGGAAGGTGATACTATTTTAACAGACCATATTCTAAAGCACTTACTGACACAAAAATGTATTTCTCAGATCCTACTTCTCCTCTTGAATTTTCTCTTTGACCAAAGCTGTGGAAGTTCATTTGTTGCTTCTCCAGGGAAATGGCTCTTGCCAAGGTCATAGTGATTTTCACATTGCAAGACCAATAGTCACTTCTTTGACCTCGTTGTACTCACAGCTGATTTTTCCCCTTTCTCCTTTCCCCAGCCAAATTGTCTTCTTAATAGATAAACATATTCTTTCACTCCCCTGAATAAAATCCTGAAATGGCTTTCCATGTCATTTATAACAAATTAAAAATCTTCTTGAGATCCATCATCCTTCATTCTCTAGACACATCCAAACTTATTTTCTATCCTACTCTCCTTGCTCCTTGCCTTCTCTCCAGCCACACTACCTCCGTTCTGAACTTTGAACACCCTGCACTTAACTCAGACTAGCTGGTGCTAGCAGGGACACCAGCTTGAAGTTCTTTCTCCACAGATTATGGCTGGCTCCTTCTGGATATTCAGTCAGAGCTTAAATGTTTCCTCCTCAGACAGACCTCCCTGATTAATTAGTACCTAGATCCCTCAGTCTAGTTTTTCTTATCTTAATGAAACCTGTTATTATCTGAAATTATTTTTACTATGTCCATCTCCCTCAAAGAAAGTAAACTCCATGAAAACAGGCATATTGTCTAGCTGAGTGCCATGATTAGAAAAAGTTCTCAAAAAATACTCACTGAATGAAAGATAATCCATTTTCTCTTACATCATGACCAAAGTATTCCCTGCCTTCTCTCATCACCCTCATGTCAGTTCCACTTATTTAATAGGTCACAAATTATTCTGTATTATTCTGGATTTTTCTTCTGCATACGTCCTAGTTCTCCAATTATAAAGTGACTTGTGGGATGACAGTGTGTCAGACATTGTGTCTCCTAGAAACTAATGGGCCTTTTTCACAGTATCTCACCAAATATTTGTTAACGTATTAATTTTAAAGGAAGACAAATTGACTGTTAATTTATAAAAACTAAATTACCCATAGCCAAAAGGAGAAAAACAATACAAAACAAAAAAGTGCTTAAATATTTAATAAAAACCTATCTATCCAATAGTTTAACTGTCCAAAACTGATCCATTTTCCTAGGCAGTGGGAAGCAGTGAGAGATGAACTTCAGTTTTGTTAATGGACAATCCAAATTATTGTGGTTCTTTAAAAAACTGATTTGCTACCTATGTTAAATATTGAACAATGTAATCTAAGGGAAATCTAGTCTTGGTTGAATGGATTTTACTTCACATTTTACATACCTTATGGTAGCTGGTACTGGTACTTGGGGGGCAGAATCTTCATTGTCTTCATTACAATTAGAGTCATTTTTCTAAATAACTATTATTTTGTCTCTTCTGAGCTTGACACTCTGTGTTGATTCCACACCACTATACTCAGAAATTCAAATTTCTTAGCATATATTCATAAGACTTTTCAGGATTAAGCCTCTATTTACAATTCAGTCTCACCTCTTACCATTGCCTCGCCCCTCTTCAGAACTCTCTTTGTCCAGACTCCCAACAAACACAGTTAGCTCTAGACAATAAAAAATGCAGCTCTCCCAGTGAACTCCACCACTTCCCCCTCTACACTGTTTTCTCTGGAAGGAACACCCTGACCTCTTACCCATTCCCTGGTTATAGCCTTATTCACTCTCACTCATGTGCTGGAGAGCATCCCCTCCAGTGGGCCTTCCCTACCCTAGACCACCTCCCATCCAGATGGCATTAGGCTCCTCTGTATGATTTCATAATATCTTGTGTTTACCCCCATAGGGCACACACCCCACACTA
Source organism: Ailuropoda melanoleuca (assembly GCF_002007445.2). NCBI lineage: Eukaryota > Metazoa > Chordata > Mammalia > Carnivora > Ursidae > Ailuropoda > Ailuropoda melanoleuca. Next base: position 156,236,228 of record NC_048218.1, read on the forward strand.
TGAAATGTCTCTTTTTTATCAGGCTGTCTCTGGCAGTCAAGGACAAATTCTCCCCCATTATATCCTCAGTACCTTACATATAGTGGGCGCTTAAGAAGTAGTCTTAAAGTAATGAATAAATGGATGGATGAGATTTTGTCATCAACATGGCTTATTATAGTGAGGATTAAGTAATTACTTTCAGACGTAATTTACTTGTATGGAAAAAAGAATCATAGCAATCTGTGCCTACTGATTGGAAATTTTACATTCAATATCAGTAAATCACTATCTTTGGAGTAAGAATACATAGTCACAGTTCTTTGCTCAAAACTACCTTCTTCAAATTGATTAAATAGTTCCAACACAATCTTTTAAACAAATACCTTTTCAAACATATCAGAAACATGCTCATGATTACCAAATAAACATTGATATTTCTCTCATTTAACCAGCTTCCCTCTATAGACCTTTAATAAGCAATAAGAGAAAAAACTATGGTTAGGAGAAATAGAGTCAAAAGCTCTTTTTAGGTCTCCTTTGAGAGCATGACTATTTGACAAATATTACCTAAGAACATCTTTGAAATAACTACTACAGTTTTTTCTTAAATTTTAAATGTATGTTGTGTCCCTCTCCAAGGGCAAAATATTTGGGAGTCGTTCACAGAAACTATATCTAATATGTTCACCTTACTGTTAACTGTATTTTGAGTATTTTAAAGAATAAGTGCCTTTTAAAGGTATAAATAATTGTGTTATTTTTTCCAGTTTTATTGAGATATAACTGCCATGTAACATTGTATTAGTTTCAGGTGTACAATATAATGATTTATGTATAAGAAATGATTACCACAAGTTTAGTTTACATCTAGCACTAAAACATTAATGTAATCAATTATTAATTTTAATTAATAACCCATTAATAACTTAATCAATTGTTAAAATAATTGCCTTATTTTAAATGTAACTACTTCAGGGGAGATAATATATTGTTGCCCCAATTCTTGAGTCACACTAATTTCACTCTCTTTGTGGTTGTGATGGTCATTGTTAACAAGTCTGAGATCTCTGGGCCTGTCTAGCTGACAGGATGCACAGAAGAGAAACAACGAAGAGCCCCAAAAAAAGGAAAAATGAAAATCAGAATGAAACAAAAAACATCTGACTGTAAAGATGGAAAGATAAAGTCTTTCTGAGTAGACTTGTCAATGAGTTAAAGCAGTAGTTTTAGGTACGATGGAAATCACCTACCACCACCACCAAGCCATAATAATTTTTCCTTCCTTCCCTGACTAGAGTTCTTATTTACCTTGGCTAGGAGAAGTCTTTGAAGTGGAGGGCCTTCAGCCCTACTGTGAGATTTCCTCTTGGAAAAAACTGGTCATGCGAAGGGAAGAGAGTTTCTCTCCATTCTCCATTCTCCACAGATGGAGAGAAGCCCTGGAGAGTCAATGGATCTGAGGAATCAACAGCAGCAGACTGGAGAGGGTGCAGAGAAAGGTGAGGCTGACCCAGAGAGAGGAGGCCATCTGTAGTGCTGAGAGCAATGAGTGCAGAGGCATGCTGAGTGCAGCGTAGACCAGTGCTAAGGAACTAGACTAACCTCTTTCCCTACACCCCTCCCATGCACACACACCAGACCCCTGGGGAGAGGGGTCCAGAAGAAAGCCGAGACTTCCTCCTAATCAAGGACATACAGCCCAGACACTGAGGTACTGGGTATTGATTTACAGTTGTCTCACTATTTAGGAGCACGTCATACACACTACAGGAGGCAGGGCCCCTCTCCTCCTGTGACTCTGTTTTAACCCACCTTTCTTTCTCACCTGTGCCCTGACTCCCTCTCTCCCTCCTTCCAGTGGGTACTCTTTGGGCAACTAACTCCATTTTCTGATTGCCCTGAAGCAAATTCCTATTTGCTGTCCGAGGTGAAAACACATCTGACTTTCAGTCCAAACTATGACTCCTTATGGTTTTGAGTTTACGAGTTATGTGATAATGAATAAAAAGAAAAATATTTATCTGATCACTAAGGATAATTTTTATATGAGATAAACAATGACTATTTTTGTTAGAAGTTATATTCACATAGTTCTTACTAAATTTCAATATAAGAAGTATAATTAGCTTATCTAATATAGCATAAATAACACATAGGCAATGATATAGAGAACAGAAATTATTAATCACATTGAAATAATTATTAACCTCATTTCTTTGTTAAAAGTAGCTAAACAAGTGTTAAAAACAAGACAACAGTCCCAAAATGGAGTCACTTATGCTAAGACACTTATTGTGAAACTGAGGCTTAATTAAAGTTTCAACCCTCCCAGAAAGGGAGTCTTAAATCAATCAGAAATCTCCTGATCAGCTTTAGTTAGGCAATCTCCCTGAGATACCCCTGCCATCCCCTATAAAGAAAGTAACCTTGCAACAGTAAATCTGCTTTCCTATATAGCTTTAAAAAACTCTACTTGAGGAAGTAATATTTTAGGAAGTGTTTGAGTAGAGAATGCTTTTCAATTGGAAGATCTAAGAAAGACTAAGAAAAAAAAATTATTCTTAGAACAGATGAAACATGAGAAAAGTATCTGAAGCTGGAATTGGAATTACCAGGCCAAAAGAAACAAAAAAACAAACAAACAAAAACCACCATAAATACATTTACCTAAGGCAAGTAGACTTTGAAGGAGAATAGGCATAAGGAGTTGTGTTGGTTAAAACACTCCAAAACCCTTTATATCTTCAGTAGGCTATTTCCATTCCTTTTAGGTTTAGCATAGCATTGAAAAAATGGAATGCAAGGAGACATTTGAATTCATTTAACTATCATGAAATGATGTTTGCAGTGCTTCTAAAATAAAGACAAGTTTTATAGTATATTTAAAAAAAACAAACTCCACAAATAGAAGCATGAAATCCATTTGGAATGGTTAAACCAACCAGAATGTGTGGGTATGTGTATTTGTAACTTGAAATATACTCAATCATTTTGTCAAGTATATATTCTTTTTTTTTTTTTTTTTGAGTTGGCTATTTGGAGAAGGATGTAATCCATATGTTTTTCATTCGTTTACACTTGTATTAAAATGGGGTTCAAATTATATATTCATGCACCATGAGCCAGTTATTTCCGTTCAAAATGGATCTTTTCTTGATTTTTAAAAAAAATTTACACTAAATTATAGTCCAAAGTTGTCAATTCATATCATAATCTCCTAGTCTAGAATACAGATATTCTTTTGACATATGAGAAGATGTTCTAAGTTTTACAACCATCTGGCACAATTAAAGGTCAAGTTCTTGTCTTTTCTGTCACTATTAATGACCACTATTTGCCATGACAAAATAATCATATAATAACAATAATTTCTATTTGGCTCCCTATTTCAAGGAAGGTTCAGTACCTTTCATTATATCTACCTTAGGGGACTCCAGATTTAGAAGTTCTTTTATACATCATTTAGTTTTTATAAAGTAAAATTTGCTTTCATTAAATACAGGGAACATTATCATAGGCCCTAAAAAATCCAAACAAAATATAAAACAAAACAACATACAGCAAAAACACAAAATTTTACTTTTCATGAGGATAAGATTCCACTTTACATATAATAGTATCTCTTGGTTTCCAGATCAGCTTCTCTTGCCCATTAACTGATTTATTTCCATTTGTGATGATTTATGTCATTTCCCCCCCCCTTCAATGGACATCTTCATTGCTGCTTTTTGTGGGGAAAAAGGCAAAGAGAAAAAAAGGAGAAGATCACATCGAAGCACTGGAAGCCAGATGTCACAGCCTTTGCTCTCACCAGGCAGAGCTCCCAAAGACACAGTGGCACATTGTCTGAGATGAGAGCCGAGATGCAAGAGGCTCCTATAACCCTAAGAAGGGGAGCTTCTGCTAGGGCTGTTTCTGTGGTAGCTTTTTAATTCATCCTCCACCATACCAAATGCCACTTGTGGCAGTAGCCCACTGGCGTTGACACTTATTTTTGTATGCCATAGTTCAAAAGACCACACTATGAAATAGCTCTAGAATGTGTCTCATAACATGTATAACAATAAGGGCATTTACATCCTTTTTTTTTTTTTTTTTGTGAGAACATTTAAATTCTACTCTCTGAGCAAATTTCAATTACACAATACAGTGTTATCAACTATAGACAGCATGTTACACATTAAATCTTCAGACCTTACTCATCTTACAACTAAAAGTTTATACCCTTTTACCAATCTCTTTCTCTTTCCCCCACCTCCCAGTCCTGGCAACCACTTTTCTGTTCTCTGAGTTCAACTTTTTTTTCTTTTCTTTTCTTTCTTTCTTTCTTTCTTTCTTTCTTTCTTTCTTTTTTTTTTTGTTTTTTGTTTTTGTTTTTTAGGATTCCATATGTAAGTGACACCATGAGTATTTGTTTTCTCTGTCTGGCTTATTTCACTTAACATAATGCTCTCCAGGTTCATTCACATTATTGCAAATGACAGGATTTCCTTCTTTTTTAGGCTGAATGATATTCCATTGTATAGATATACCACATTCTCTCAATCCGTTCATTTATCAGCAGACACTTAGCCTGTTTCCATATGTTGAGTATTGCCCGTAATGCTTTTATGAATATGGAAATACAGCTATATCTTCAAGATAATGATTTCATTTCCTCTGGATATAAACCCAAAAGTGGGATTTTTGTATCATATGATAGTTCTATTTTAATTTTTATTTTTTATTTATTTTTTTTAAAGATTTTATTTGTTTACTCGACAGAGATAGAGACAGCCAGCGAGAGACGGAACAAAAGCAGGGGGAATGGGAGAGGAAGAAGCAGGCTCATAGCAGAGGAGCCTGATGTGGGGCTCGATCCCATAACGCCGGGAACACGCCCTGAGCTGAAGGCAGACGCTTAACCGCTGTGCCACCCAGGTGCCCCAGTTCTATTTTTAATTTCCTGCGGAACTTCCATACTGTTTTCCATGGTGGCTTACATTCCTCCAACAGTGCACAGGGTTCTCTTTTCCTCACACCCTCCTCAGTGTTTGTTCTCTCTTGTGTTTTTCAGAGTAGCCATCCTAACAGGTATGAGATGATAGCTCGCTATGGTTTTGATTTGCATTTCTCTGATGATTAGTGATGTTCAGCACGTTTTCTTTTACCTATCAGCTATCTGGATATATTCTTTGGCAAAATGTCTATTTAGGTCCTTTGCCCATTTTTTTAATTGTGGTGGGGGAGCTGTTTCTTTTGCTATCGAAATATATGAGCTCCTTGTATGTTTTGGATATTCACTCCCTATCCAGTATGTATTTGCAAATATTTTTTCCCATTTCATAGGTTGCCTTTCCATTGATGTTTTCCTATGCTGTGCAGAAGGCTTTTAGTTTGTTGTAGGTCCACTTATTTTTGTTTATTCTGAGATGCAATATTGCAGAGGGCTCAAGATATATTCTTGGTCCTTAGAAGAGAAAACATATTCTGTTTGTACTCTACAGTTCAGTGAGTTTAATAAAGGTTATCATTTTCTGAGCTGTTTTATAAGCCAAGAGTAAGCCCACTGCATTTTTCTTTCTTCTTGACTGTATATTCAATCAGGAGAATATGATGACACAAAACTGAAGTTTCCTGAACCATGTGCCAAGAGTATAACATCCTATTAATAAGAATAATATAAAGAAATAATCAGGTGTTATAGATTGCTGTATCCCCTCAAAGATATACTTAAGTCCTAAACCCTGGTACCTGTGAATGAGATCTTATTTGGAAATACAGTCTTCGTAAATGTAATGAAGTTCAGATGAGAACATGCTAAATTTGGGTGGGCTCCAGTACAATATGACTGGTGTCTTTATAAGAGGAGGAAAATAGGTCACAAATATAGAAATGGAGACACAGAGGGGAGATGACCATGTGAAAACAGAAACAGATTATAATTACACTGCCACAAGCCAAAGAATGCCTGGGGCTCCCAGAGCTGCAAGAGGCAAGAATGGATCCTTTTCTAGAGGCTTTGGAGGGACCATGACCCTCCCAACACCTTGATTTTGGACTTCCAGCCTCTAAAACTACGAGAGAACAAATTTCCATTGTTTTAGCCACCCAGTGTGTGACACTTTGTGGCACTCCAAGCAGTTGGAGATAGAAGTCTTTCAACCCTCTAGGGGAGTTCTGGTGGTGTCTCACAGAGTACCACAGTGTCCACCTCAGTGCATGGTATTTGTAGTCATACAAATAAATCTATGTTTTAGAAGAACATGGTTTCTGATGAGCTAAAATTTACATGTATTATACAGAAGATATCTCATTAGGAGTGAAGATATGTCTACCCAAACTCAATGTTGCAAAGAACCCTCCTCCTCCAGGAATATTCTTCCAGGAAAGGCCATCCCCCAAGGTAGCTATTTGTTATATCCTTCACCAGAAGGACTGGCCTAATCTGTAGCCCACTGAATCTGAAGATCCTGTGTTTGTGGATTTGGGGTTAGTGCTTTTTAGGCATGCTTTTATAATATGAGCACTGAAGTAATTACTTAGATTAAATAAAAAGTAGCTTTGGGTTTGGCTACTTGAGGGCAGGGGTCATTTTAGATGGATCTTCATATCCCAAAGGTCTGGGACAGTATCTGCCAGAAAGTGGGTACCAAAATTGATTGATGAAGTAATAAGTAAACATTAGGTATGTATAAATGTTTGGTTATACATAAAAAGAGATGCTTTAAGTAAAAACTGAGTACAAGTATTAATGCTTTACCTTTTTGAAAATATTATAGTTTACAATGATATTCATACACATTATATAACTTAATTTTCAATACAACTCTATCGGGGCGCCTGGGTGGTGCAGTCATTAAGCGTCAGCCTTCGGCTTAGGGCGTGATCCCGGCGTTTTGGGATCGAGCCCCACATCAGGCTCCTCTGCTGGAAGCCTGCCTCTTCCTCTCCCACTCCCCCTGCCTGTGTTCCCTCTCTTGCTGGCTGCCTCTCTGTCAAATGAATAAATAAAATCTTAAAAAAAAAAACAAAACTCTATCATTAGGGAATCCATACCATTTACAATAGCACCAAAAACCATACGTTACCTTGGAATTAACTTAACCAGAGACGTAAAACCTATAT